>NC_058519.1:527312799-527615830 GCF_904849725.1 Hordeum vulgare subsp. vulgare
TAGTAGCAACATCAATCTCAGAACATAGTGGATACTAGGGATCAATCCCCTGTTGGGGAACGTCGCATGGGAAACAAAAATTTTCCTACGCGCACGAAGACCTATCATGGTGATGTCCATCTATGAGAGGGGATTTCCGATCTACGTACCCTTGTAGATCGCACAGCAGAAGCGTTAGTGAACGCGGTTGATGTAGTGGAACGTCCTCACGTCCCTCGATCCGCCCCGCGAACAATCCCGCGATCAGTCCCACGATCTAGTACCGAACGGACGGCACCTCCGCGTTCAGCACACGTACAGCTCGACGATGATCTCGGCCTTCTTGATCCAGCAAGAGAGACGGAGAGGTAGAAGAGTTCTCCGGCAGCGTGACGGTGCTTCGGAGGTTGGTGATGACCTTGTCTCAGCAGGGCTCCGCCCGAGCTCCGCAGAAACGTGATCTAGAGGAAAAACCGTGGAGGTATGTGGTCGGGCTGCCGTGGAAAAGTCGTCTCAAATCAGCCCTAAAACCTCCGTATATATAGGTGGGAGGGAGGGGAGGAGTCAGCCTCAAAACCTAAAGGTTTGGCCGAAATTGGAGGTGGAGGAGTTCTACTCCAATCCTACTTGGAGTAGGATTCCACCTTCCCACTTGGAAACTCTTTCCACCTTGTGTTTTTTCCTTCTCAAACCTTATGGGCCTTAGTGGGAACTTATTCCAGCCCACTAGGGGCTGGTTTATCTCTTCCCATAGCCCATGAGACCCCTTGGGGCGTGACACCCCTCCCGATGGTCCCCGGCACCCCTCCCGGCACTCCCGGTACACTACCGATGAGCCCGAAACTTTTCCGGTAATGCACGAAAACGTTCCGGTAACCAAATGAGGTCATCCTATATATCAATCTTCGTTTACGGACCATTCCGGAAACCCTCATGACGTCCGTGATCTCATCCGGGACTCCGAACAACATTCGACAACCAACCATATAACTCAAATACGCATAAAACAACGTCGAACCTTAAGTGTGCAGACCCTGCGGGTTCGAGAACTATGTAGACATGACCCGAGAGACTCCTCGGTCAATATCCAATAGCGGGACCTGGATGCCCATATTGGATCCTACATATTCTACGAAGATCTTATCGTTTGAACCTCAGTGCCAAGGATTCATATAATCCCGTATGTCATTCCCTTTGTCCTTCGGTATGTTACTTGCCCGAGATTCGATCGTCAGTATCCGCATACCTATTTCAATCTCGTTTACCGGCAAGTCTCTTTACTCGTTCCGTAATACAAGATCCCGCAACTTACATTAAGTTACATTGCTTGCAAGGCTTGTGTGTAATGTTGTATTACCGAGTGGGCCCCGAGATACCTCTCCGTCACACGGAGTGACAAATCCCAGTCTTGATCCATACTAACTCAACTAACACCTTCGGAGATACCTGTAGAGCATCCTTATAGTCACCCAGTTACGTTGCGACGTTTGATACACACAAAGCATTCCTCCGGTGTCAGTGAGTTATATGATCTCATGGTCATAGGAATAAATACTTGACACGCAGAAAACAGTAGCAACAAAATGACACGATCAACATGCTACGTCTATTAGTTTGGGTCTAGTCCATCACATGATTCTCCTAATGATGTGATCCCGTTATCAAGTGACAACACTTGCCTATGGCCAGGAAACCTTGACCATCTTTGATCAACGAGCCAGTCAACTAGAGGCTTACTAGGGACAGTGTTTTGTCTATGTATCCACACAAGTATTGTGTTTCCAATCAATACAATTATAGCATGGATAATAAACGATTATAATGAACTAAGAAATATAATAATAACTAATTTATTATTGCCTCTAGGGCATATTTCCAACAGTCTCCCACTTGCACTAGAGTCAATAATCTAGTTCACATCACCATGTGATTCCAACGAATCCAACACCCATATAGTTATGGGGTCTGATCACGTCTCGCTCGTGAGAGAGGTTTTAGTCAATGGTTCTGAAACTTTCAGATCCGTGCGTTCTTTACAATTCTTTATGTCATCTTATAGATGCTGCTACTACGTGCTATTCGGAAATGCTCCAAATATCTACTCCACTATACGAATCCGTTTCACTACTCATAGTTATTCGGATTAGTGTCAAAGCTTGCATTGACGTAACCCTTTACGACAAACTCTTTAACCACCTCCATAATCGAGAAAAATTCCTTAGTCCATTAGTTACTAAGGATAAATTTTGACCGCTGCTAGTGATTCAATCATGGATCACTCTCTGTACCTCTCAACATACTTTGAGTCAAGGCACACATCAGGTGCAGTACACATCATGGCATACTTCAGATTCTACGGCTAAGGCATAGAAGACGACCTTCGTCTATTCTCTTTATTCTGCCGTGGTCGGGTTTTGAGTCTTGCTCAAATTCACACCTCACAATGCAACCAAGAACTCCTTCTTTGCTGATCTATTTTGAACTCTTTCAAAAAAACTTGTCAAGGCATGCATCTTGTCGAAACTTCTATGAAGCGCTTTCGATCTATCTCCATAGATCTTTGATGCTCAACGTTCAAGTAGCGCAACCTAGGCATTCCTTTGAAAAATTCCTTTCAAACAACCTTGTATGCTTTACAGAAATTCTACATCACTTCTGATCCACAACATGTCAACCACATATACTTATCAGAAATTCTATAGTGCTCCCACTCACTTCTTTGGAAACACAAGTTTCTCATAAACCTTGTACAAACCCACAATCTTTGATCATCTCATCAAAGTATATATATTCCAACTCCGAGATGCTTGCACCAGTCCATTGAAGGATCGCTGGAGTTTGCATACTTGCTAGTATCTTTAGGATCGACAAAACCTCTTGGTTGTATCACATACAATGTTTTCTCAAAGAAACCGTCGAGGAAACAATGTTTTGACATCCTACGTGCTATATTTCATAAATAATGCATCAAAAACTAACATAATTCTAACAGACCTTTAGCATCGCTACGAGTGAGAAAGTCTCATCATAGTCAATTGTTTGATCTTGTCGAAAACATCTTTGCGACAAGTCGAGCTTTTATTAATAGTGACTTTTCACCATCATCGTCTGTTTTCCTTTAAAGATCCATCTTTACTCAATAGTGCTATGACCATCAAGTAATTCTTCCAAAGTCTACACTTTGTTTTCATCCATGGATCCTCTCTCGGATTTCATGGCTTCCAGCCATTTGTCGGAATCTGGGCCCACCATCGCTTTCTCCATAACTCGTAGGTTCACTGTTGCTCAACAACATGACCTCCAAGACAGGGTTACCGTACCATTCTGTAGTAGTATGCGACCTTGTCAACCTACGAGGCTTGTAGTAACTTGATCCGATGCTTGATGATCACTATCGTCAGCTTCCACTTCAATTGGTGTAGGCGCCACAGGAACAACTTCCTGCGCCCTGCTACACACTGGTTGAAGAGATGGTTCAATAACCTCATCAAGTTCTACTACCCTCCCACTCAATTCTTTCGAGAGAACCTTTCCTCGAGAAAGGATCCGTTTCTGGAAACAAACACTTTGCTTTCGGATCTGAGATAGGAGATGTACCCAACTGTCTTGGATATCTATGAAGATGCATTTATCCGCTTTGGGTTCGAGCTTATCAGACTGAAACTTTTTCACATAAGTGTCGAAACCCCAAACTTTCAAGAAACGACAGTTTATATTTCTCTAAACCTTAGTCTATACTGTGTCATCTCAATGGAAATACGCGGTGCCCTATTTAAAGTGAGTGTGGTTGTCTCTAATGCATAACCCATAAACGATAGTGGTAATTCGATAAGAGACATCATAGTATGCACCATACCAAATAGTGCGTGGCTATGACGTTCAGACACATCATCATACTATGATGTTCCAGGTGGCATGAACTGCAAAACAATTTCCACATTGTCTTAACTGTGTACCAAAACTCGTAACTTAGATATTCATTTCTATGATCATATCGTAGACAGTTTATCCTCTTGTTACGACGAACTTCACTCCGAAACAGAATTGAACTTTTCAATATTTCAGACTTGTGATTCATTAAGCAAATACTCTAGTATCTACTCAAATCATCATTGAAGCAAGAACATAATGATATCCACTGCGTGCCTCAGAACCCATTGGACTGCATACATCAAAATGTATTACTTCCAACAAGTTACTATCTTATTTCATCTCAATGAAAACAAGGCCTTGCTCAAGTGGTATGATTTGCATGTCACCAGTGATTCAAAATCAAGTGAGTATAAAGATCCATCAGCATGGAGCCTCTTTATGCAATTTATACCAACATGACTCAAGCGGCAGTGCCACAAGTAAGTGGTACTATCATCATTACCTCTTATCTTTTGGCACCAATATCATGAACATGTGTAACACTACGATTGAGATTCAATAAACCATTGAAGGTGATTATTCAAGAAAATAGAGTAACCATTATTATCTTTAAATGAATAATCGTATTGCAATAAACACGATCCAATCATGTTCATGCTTAACGCAAGCACCAAATAACAATTATTTAGGTTTAACACCAATCCCGATGGTAGAGGGAGCGTGCGACGTTTGATCATATCAACCTTGGAAACACTTCCAACACGTATCGTCACCTCGCCTTTAGCTAGTCTCTGTTTATGTGGTAGCTTTCATTTCGTGTTACTAATCACTTAGCAACCGAACCGGTATCCAATACCCTCATGCTACTAGGAGTACTAGTAAAGTACACATCAACATCATGTATATCAAATATACTTCTTTCGACTTTTGCCAGCCTTCTTATCTACCAAGTATCTAGAGTTGCTCCGCCTCAGTGACTGTTCCCCTCATTACAAAAGCACTTAGTCTCGGGTTTGGGTTTAATCTTGGGTCTCTTCATTAGTTCAGCAACTGTTTTGCCGTTTCACGAAGTATCCCTTCTAGCCCTTGCCTTTCTTGAAACTTAGTGGTTTTACAAACCATCAACTATTGATGCTCCTTCTTCATTTCTACTTTCGCAGTGTCAAACATCGCGAATCGCTCAAGGATCATTGTATCTATCCTTGATATGTTATAGTTCATCACCAAGCTCTCACAGCTTGGTGGCAGTGACTTTGGAGAACCATCACTATCTCATCTGGAAGATTAACTCCCACTTGATTCAAGTGATTGTCGTACTCGGAAAATCTGAGCACACGCTCAACGATTGAGCTTTTCTCCTTTACTTTGTGGACAAAGAATCTTGTCGAAGGTCTCGTACCTCTCAACAAGGGCACGAGCATGAAATCACAATTTCATCTCTTTAGAACATCACTTAGGTTCCGTGACGTTTCAAAACTTCTTCGGTGCCTTGCTTCTAAACCATTAAGTATTTTGCACTGAACTATCGTGTAGTCATCAGAAACGTGTATGTCGGATGTTCACAGCATCCACAGACGACGCTCGAGGTGCAGCACACCGAGTGGTGCATTAAGGACATAAGCCTTCTGCGCAGCAACGAGGACAATCCTCTTCAAAGTTTGCTACTATCAACTTTCAACTAAATTTTCTCTAGGAACATATAAAAACAGTAGAGCTATAGCGCAAGCTACATCGTAATTCGCAAAGACCATTAGACTATGTTCATGACAATTAGTTCAATTAATCATATTACTTAAGAATTCCCACTCAAAAAGTACATCTCTCTAGTCATTTGTGTGGTACATGATCCAAATCCACTATCTCAAGTCCGATCATCACGTGAGTCGAGAATAGTTTCAGTGGTAAGCATCTCTATGCTAATCATATCAACTATACGATTCATGCTCGACCTTTCGGTCTCATGTGTTCCGAGGCCATGTCTGCACATGCTAGGCTCGTCAAGCTTAACCCGAGTGTTCTGCGTGTGCAACTGTTTTGCACCCGTTGTATGTGAACGTTGAGTCTATCACACCCGATCATCACGTGGTGTCTCGAAACGAAGAACTGTCGCAACGGTGCACAGTCGGGGAGAACACAATTTCGTCTTAAAATTTTAGTGAGAAATCACCTCATAATGCTACCGTCGTTCTAAGCAAGATAAGGTGCATAAAGGATTAACATCACATGCAATTCATAAGTGACATGATATGGCCATCATCATGTGCTTCTTGATCTCCATCACCAAAGCACCGGCACGATCTTCTTGTCACCGGCGTCACACCATGATCTCCATCAACGTGTCGCCATCGGGGTTGTCGTGCTACTCATGCTATTACTACTAAAGCTACATCCTAGCAATATAGTAAACGGATCTGCAAGCACAAACGTTAGTTTAAATACAACCCTATGGCTCCTGCCGGTTGCCGTACCATCGACGTGCAAGTCGATATTAACTATTACAACATGATCATTTCATACATCCAATATATCACATCACATCGTTGTCCATATCACATCACAAGCATACCCTGCAAAAACAAGTTAGACGTCCTCTAATTTTGTTGTTGCATGTTTTACGTGGTGACCATGGGTATCTAGTAGGATCGCATCTTACTTACGTAAACACCACAACGGAGATATATGAATTGCTATTTAGCCTCATCCAAGGACCTCCTCGGTCAATTCCGATTCAACTAAAGTTGGAGAAACTGACACCCGCCAATCATCTTTGAGCAACGGAGTTACTTGTAGCGATGAAACCTGTCTCTCGTAAGCGTACGAGTAATGTCGGTCCGAGCCGCTTCGATCCAACAATACCGCGGAATCAAGAAAAGACTAAGGAGGGCAGCAAAACGCACATCACCGCCCACAAAAACTTTTGTGTTCTACTCGAGAAGACATCTACGCATGAACCTAGCTCATGATGCCACTGTTGGGGAACGTCGCATGGGAAACAAAAATTTTCCTACGCGCACGAAGACCTATCATGGTGATGTCCATTTATGAGAGGGGATTTCCGATCTACGTACCCTTGTAGATCGCACAGCAGAAGCGTTAGTGAACGCGGTTGATGTAGTGGAACGTCCTCACGTCCCTCGATCCGCCCCGCGAACAATCCCGCGATCAGTCCCACGATCTAGTACCGAACGGACGGCATCTACGCGTTCAGCACACGTACAGCTCGACGATGATCTCGGCCTTCTTGATCCAGCAAGATAGACGGAGAGGTAGAAGAGTTCTCCGGCAGCGTGACGGCGCTTCGGAGGTTGGTGATGACCTTGTCTCAGCAGGGCTCCGCCCGAGCTCCGCAGAAACGTGATCTAGAGGAAAGACCGTGGAGGTATGTGGTCGGGCTGCCGTGGAAAAGTCGTCTCAAATCAGCCCTAAAACCTCCGTATATATAGGTGGGAGGGAGGGGAGGAGTCAGCCTCAAAACCTGAAGGTTTGGCCGAAATTGGAGGTGGAGGAGTCCTACTCCAATCCTACTTGGAGTAGGATTCCACCTTCCCACTTGGAAACTCTTTCCACCTTGTGTTTTTTCCTTCTCAAACCTTATGGGCCTTAGTGGGAACTTATTCCAGCCCACTAGGGGCTGGTTTATCTCTTCCCATAGCCCATGAGACCCCTTGGGGCGTGACACCCCTCCCGATGGTCCCTGGCACCCCTCCCGGCACTCCCGGTACACTACCGATGAGCCCGAAACTTTTCCGGTAATGCACGAAAACGTTCCGGTAACCAAATGAGGTCATCCTATATATCAATCTTCGTTTCCGGACCATTCCGGAAACCCTCGTGACATCCGTGATCTCATCCGGGACTCCGAAGAACATTCGGCAACCAACCATATAACTCAAATACGCATAAAACAACGTCGAACCTTAAGTGTGCAGACCCTGCGGGTTCGAGAACTATGTAGAGATGACCCGAGAGACTCCTCGGTCAATATCCAATAGCGGGACCTGGATGCCCATATTGGATCCTACATATTCTACGAAGATCTTATCGTTTGAACCTCAGTGCCAAGGATTCATATAATCCCGTATGTCATTCCCTTTGTCCTTCGGTATGTTACTTGCCCGAGATTCGATCGTCAGTATCCGCATACGTATTTCAATCTCGTTTACCGGCAAGTCTCTTTACTCGTTCCGTAATACAAGATCCCGCAACTTACATTAAGTTACATTGCTTGCAAGGCTTGTGTGTGATGTTGTATTACCGAGTGGGCCCCGAGATACCTCTCCGTCACACGGAGTGACAAATCCCAGTCTTGATCCATACTAACTCAACTAACACCTTCAGAGATACCTATAGAGCATCTTTATAGTCACCCAGTTACGTTGCGACGTTTGATACACACAAAGCATTCCTCCGGTGTCAGTGAGTTATATGATCTCATGGTCATAGGAATAAATACTTGACACGCAGAAAACAGTAGCAACAAAATGACACGATCAACATGCTACGTCTATTAGTTTGGGTCTAGTCCATCACATGATTCTCCTAATGATGTGATCCCGTTATCAAGTGACAACACTTGCCTATGGCCAGGAAACCTTGACCATCTTTGATCAACGAGCCAGTCAACTAGAGGCTTACTAGGGACAGTGTTTTGTCTATGTATCCACACAAGTATTGTGTTTCCAATCAATACAATTATAGCATGGATAATAAACGATTATCATGAACTAAGAAATATAATAATAACTAATTTATTATTGCCTCTACGGCATATTTCCAACATCCCCGTCAAAACTAACTCGATTCATGATAGATCTCATCCTACTCATCACCGCCCAGCGAGCCTACGAATAGATTACTCACGAACGACAAAGAGCTTCATGGAATTGGAGAGGGAAGAAGGTTGATGATGACGATGGCGACGATTTTCCCTCTCCGGAGCCCAACACGGACTCCAGATGAAGAACAGGTTGTGGCGGCGCCTCCGTATCGCAAAGGCGACGAAATATTCTCTCTTTATTTTTTCTGGGACGAAAGTTAACTTATAGAGCTGAGATTGGGGGCAGCAGAGCCGTGTGGGCCCCACAAGCTTGCCCACCGCCACCAGGGGGGTGGCGGTGGCAGGGCTTGTGGCCCACTGGCCCACCCCCTCAGGTGGATCTTTGCGCAGGTATTTTTCATATTTTCCAAAAATGTTCCCAGTAAATGTTCAGGACGTTCTGAGAACTTTGATTTCTGCACAAAAATAACACCAAGGCAATTCTGCTGAAAACAACGTCAGTCCAGGTTATTTCCATTCAAATCATGCAAATTAGAGTCCAAAACAAGGGCAAAAGAGCTTGTAAAAGTAGATACGATGGAGACGTATCAGCGACAATGAGTTGCGGGGCCGGCGGCAGACTTCCATGGCTGCAGCACCTACGGGCACTATGGGAGAGATCCAGTGAGGGGGAGAGGGAGGAAGGAAGAAGAAGGGAGAGGGAGGAAGGATGGAGGCGGCCTAGGCCCCACAAGGCTGGTGGCCCTCCGACAGTCGTCGGGGACCAACAGGGATGTGGGATTGAGTGGCATGCGTGGGAGTTTGAGGCTCCGTCCCGATCGAGATCGAGGAGGAGCTCTCCTCCTCGGTGCGGGGAACAACGGCAGATCCGGGCCTGGGCGGGCCTCCAGATGGGCTCGACGGGCCCTACGTGGCTGGGGGGAAGTGAGCTGGCGGCTATGGGTTGGGGAGGCTGGCAGCTGCACGTGGATTTCGAGGAGGGGATAGGGAAGACAGAATTGGAAGGGGATGAACGTATATATATAGCAAGTTAGCTAGGGCTGGGGGGTTTGCTCCGATTTCGAATGTACGATCGCAATCGAATGGATGGATCGGAGGGCATGGTCTAGTGGGCTGTGGGATGTGTAGAGTGACCAGGGTTGAGAGAAAAGAGGGAAATGAGCAGCTCATGACAAAGTTTATAAAACCGAAAAACATCCGACGAATAAACCGATGACGGTACCGCTACAGTCGACCGTTCAGTTACCAAATGGACTCCGATTGCGATCAATTTGGCACACGTCCTACCTACACTATAATAAGACCGCACACCAAGTTTCAACACAATCCAAGAAAGTTTTATACACACTTTTTAAAACAATATTTAAATGACGCCGCGGGCGCGTGCGTGTGTGGTTGGTCTCAAAACGGTCAACCAAAAAAACAAAGAGAACCGACAACTAACAACAGATGCAAGTTTTGAAAAATGACGTCAATGGAGTGCCAATGCAAATATGCAATGCGGATGATGTGCATGATGTGATGATGGATGCAACAAACAAAACAAAACACACAACGACAATGAAATAAAAGGGGAATCTTCTGGAGCATCGGTTCCGGGCTCTTACAACTCTCCTGCACTTAGAAGAGATCTCGCCCCGATATCTAAGAATGAAAAGGGGAAGAGGAAGTGCAAGAGCAATAGGTAAAACTTAGTCACTTCTTAGACCAAATAGGGAAACCAACGGTCCTTGAAGGTCGCAAAGAGATGAAGAATGACATGAATAACAAGCAAGAATTCAAAAGAAATTTTGGCAGCACTTTGATAGTAAAGAGGGATAATTTTGATAAGATGAAGATAATTGATAAGAGGGCACAACACACCGGTTACATGAATAAGCAAAGAAAGAACATGACCTTGACAAAAACCAGATAATGTATAAAAGAGAGCAACATCACAATTCCTCCATAACAAACAAATAGAAACTAGATCATTGAAATGAAAAGAATGGAGACAAAAATGCATATACTACCACAATTGAATTTGAAAGGCAAGAGAAAGAATACTTGAGGTTCCCCAACAAGAATCTTGAAGAAACCACTGAGAATGAATTACATTCTTGAAGAACCAACATGAAGAACCTTTGTATAGAAAACATTGATGAAAATAATGAAGGTTGAAAAGAATAAGATTATGACCTTGCAATAATTTAGATGGAACTTATCGAAGAGATACTTGAGAAGACTTGGAACTCCGGAAAAGAAAAGATAGAAAACTAACAATCAAGAATTTAATACCATGAACCACTCCAGAAAAGAAGGATTGAAATTACCTTGATGAACCAACAATAAGAATTATGTAATGCTTATACTTCATCAACTTAAATTGATGAGACTCACTTGATTTGGCATACAACTTACTATTTTTGAGAAATATTGAAGAGAGATATGAGCACAAACTTGAAGACGTCCTGGTAGAAACACCGGTAAGAATTTTGGCATGAAAGAGGATAATACAAATGAACTGGGCTACATGAGGACAAAGAGAGGATGATTCGATTAGAGAATGCTTGAACAAGCCACCGTTGAGATTTTCAAAAGAATGGGGAATTCTGCATTAGTGGACAAACACGACACGAAGAGAGCATGATCCAACTGAAGAATTTAAATCAGACGGGGATATTAGAAATGAATGGAATACATGAGAACAAAGAGATCACAATCCGACTAGCAACAAACTTGAATGAAGCACCAGAATAATTGAGATACAAACGAAGAGACAACGATTAAGAAGAATTTGAGAATGAAAGCTGAAAGTTGAGAACAAAGAAATCTTATGAAATGATGGCCTTCAGAGGATCGAGAAATGGACACAACACTAAAATGCACCAGATAGATATGGAAGGACTTTCGCATGATAATTTTTTTTTGAAAGGATAGCAATAAGCTGAAACATGAACCTTTAAGAGAATGGACCAAGATTTAAGAGAAACACTCCTTCGGTCTTAAAAAAAATGAATGATGATGAGAACACCATCATGAATTACTAAGACATTCCGGAATAATGAATCGGGAACGATTGAGCCAATGATGAAGACAATTTGAAATCTTGGAAAAGGAATATGACTGATGAAAATCATTCTTACATCATGTTGAAAAGAACTAGCGATCTCTAGAAAATATTAGTAGAGCTAGGTAAGATCATGGGAAAGAACCGGTGGGTTATGGGCCCACTAAAAAGAAAACCGTTGAAAAGATTGCTTAGAAAGAGAGATTGCACCGGTACAAATGAAACTTGATGAGGTGGGACCCTCGAAATAATTGAAAGGATTGAATGAACACGAATCTTCTGAGATATCTTCAGCACTTCGGATAGAATAGAGAGGGATGAATAAATAGGAGAGGTTTGAATAAGAATTTCCAACACAAGAATCATTTAAAGGACGAAAAGCATATTATGAACACCTAAAGCTTGAATTGAATCCACCGCAAAATAAAACAAGAATGATAAATGATGAATTCGAAACTCTTGAGAACCTTCCCAATGAATCACTGGATACATACGAAAGAAAAGATGGAGGAAGCATCAATCAAAAGAAAGGCAATTGGATGATAATCTACTCACTAAATAAAAAACGGAGGGAGGGAGGGGAAAACAAAGTCAATGATCTTACAAATATTGGGGAAGATTGAATTAACTTGAAGAGAAGCACTTCGTATGGAATAGAATTGACATAATGATTCCGGTTGAAAGAATTGATAAGACAACTTTATTGAGCAAAATAATTAATACTCCCATAAAATATGGGAACACCACTTAGAAAAGATATGAAATCACCACTTGACATCGAAGCAACTCGAATGACCATATTCCAGCAAAACATGGATGAGGCTTACGAAACAAGCGAGAAAGAAATATATGATAGAGATTTCGTTTGATATTTTCGTGGTAACGTTCGCACGGGCTCTATCTTACAGTATCCATCATATACAAGGTAGTGCACAAGACATACGAAACATCCCCGAGTTGTAGCAATCTACAAGGAATCTTTAAGGCATAACGAGAACCGCTGTAAGAAGACCGTGAACAACGAATCCAGTAGATGTCGAACCCCAACCTCACATCATGCACCTGTTGGAAGATAATCCTAGGTAACTACTTGAATTCCCACCTAAGAACTCCCTAAATTTTCTGGTTATGGAATCGGGTCCACTGATACAAGGAGTAAAATCCATCACTCAACTCCTAGCAATAACACTACGTGTCCAGTGTATCACATCCATTAACACATAACTAGAGATCTCAGAAACTCATCTACCTCAGACCCTCACAATCACAAGGATACCAAGTATGGCGGTACATCCGGACGCTCCCCACCAGTACTTGGGATGCAAGATCTTAGAAACTCATCTACCTCAGACCCTTGTAATCACAATGATACCAAGTATGGCAGTACATTTGGACGATCTCCACCAATACTTGGGATGCCGGACTCCTCTCACCACAAAGAGTATTGAAGCAATTTCGAACATCCTCCATCCTAAGGGACTAAGGAAACTGAACGATAGTGAGTGTGACAAGAATCCCCTGAAGCTCAACTCCCCGGAAGAAATCAAGTCAGACACGAGGCACCAAGTCAGAAATCCGTCACATCGACATGATATAGATTCCAAGATACCCATGTGATCCTAATTTTTTTTGAACAAGATGAGAGATAGGATTACAATTCCTGAGTCATAATTCCTCACCAGAGCATAGAAGAGGAGTAAAATGAATCCTACTCTCTGATATAACTAAGACCCAAAACAGTTTTCACTAGACTTGACTCGGCCAAGTTTGATCAATCAAGGGGGCTCCTAGGTCGGTACTTCTCTGATACCAACTTGTAACGCCCAAAATATGATCCTATCCTTATTTTGCCACGAGGGCCTTGATAGGGATAGAAGCGCATCTTGTCGTTTTGCAAGAATGGATATTGTTACAAGTACCTGTACATAATAGATGAGTATATGAAATTGGCTTACACTCGCCACAAGCTTCATAATGAACAACACAACACATCAATATATCCAATCACCATGTAGAAGAGCAGGGTCCGATTATGGACGAAATCAAACAATAAAAGAAGAACGTCCATCCTTGCTATCACAGGCTGCCGGCCTGGTACCCATCCTAGATCAATGAAGAAGAATAAGTAACTCCAAATAGCACAATCATCACGCTCACGTCAAAGTATCACTTTACCTGTACCTGCAACTGTTATTGTAGCAATCTGTGAGCCACAGGGTCTCACCAATCTCATTTCCAAAGGTATGAAGACGATCAAAGCTTAATGGCAGAAGAATTGTTCAGTGGTGAGGTTGCGGCAAGCAACTAAGCATTTATTTGAGTGGCTAACTTACGAGTACAAGAATAAAAGAGGAGGGTGATCTACGCATAAGGGGACGAGGACAACTAATGATCACGAAGTGATCCTGAACACCTACTTACATCAAACATAACCCAATCATGTCCTCTTCCGAATACAGACCTCACGAGAAGTGATAGTCTCGGTTACACACAGACTTGGCAAGTTTTAAGTAAGTTCACTTCAAGTTATGTAGAACCGGATGTTAAAAAAGTTTCCAATTTGCCACATAACCACGGGCATAAGATTCCGAAAGATATAACCCTACAGGGGTGCTGAACCTTGTCCATCACAAACTACCACACGTAGCGTCAGAAACCTGGACCACGGAAAACCCATGATCTCCTCGAATTCCTAGTGGAAAACCTCAACCTCGAGATAGCCCAAAGTATCCTCGAAATCCCTCACACAAGACATTCAATAAATGTAAAACAAATCCCACAAGGCCGCTCGGCATGCCGACAGATCCGATAGGAGCCGCGTATCTCGTTCTTAGGGCACGACCGAATGGGCAAGACATTGGGTTGGCTAAAATCCCAAGTTACCACGGGGCACCGGACATCGCCCGGTTTGGACCAACACTGGCCCAGGGGGGTTGATTAATTATCCACGGGGTCCGGAAAGTTCATATGCATTTTATTTAGGTTATTAGGCGAATGTAGTTCCAATGTTGGGCCTTGCCAGAAGAGTTTAATCCCAAAATGAAAATCTAGGGGGTCAACATAACAACCCCAAGCATGTTAGGAGCGCTCAATATGGAACTTAACAGTGGTAGCCGGAACTAAGGTGGTAAAAGCGGAACAAAACACCTACCCAAAAGGCCAAGCCTTCCACCTTTTACCAAGTATATGGGTGCGTTAAATTAAATAGCAATAATATGGTGATGTAACAAGGAACCCATGTTTTCACATGGAACCAACTGTACCAACAACTAGCAACATTATAAGAAGGCTGAGCAAGCCGTAACATAGTCAAATAGTGGTTTGCTAGGTAATGGAGTGGGTTAGAGACTTTTTGTGGGAATGTTGGGAGACTGACATTTAAGTGGTAGGCAGCAAGACATAGAGAAAGAAATGAGACAACTAGCATGGCATTTAAAATAATGTTTGAAAACACATGTGCTCCCTTGGTGGTTTTGATAATTCATGACAACATACATTGTCTCTTGGACTAACACTTTTATCTAATATTATTCAGAATAGTCCATAGAGAGCTTTGTCTAAAGGCTTATGTGGAGATGCCCCTTTGATGCAAGGAAGGAATAGGATTGGCCCAAGCTTCAAGTTAGAAGGCTCTTCATTTTATATTTGTGAGGAATCACATTCGAGTCCATGGGAAAGCCAATACTATTAAAAGCGGGTGAGGTATTAAAATGAAGTGGTTTATCAAGTGCTCAAAGTTAGCCACAAAAATACTCAGTCATTTTTCCCACATAACCATTCTGTCCAAAACCTCTTATCCAAAATCGATGCCACCAAGTTTTCAGATTCGGCCCTACCCATTTTTCATCTCAAACAGAAACCTAGCCATTCCCACCAAATCTGTGCAACCTAAACCATATCGGTGCTACCGAGTTTGGGTGACCAACATTCTGTTGCCTCGATACACAAAATCGGAATTTCCGAGTTTGAGTATTGGTGTCACCGAGTTTGGCCATGTGACTGTTAGCCACCTTTTTGGTGCCACCGCGGTTCCACCGAGATTCAGAAGTTGTTGCCTTTAGTGAAAGTAGGTTCCACTCAGTTGGTGACGTCGGTGTCACCGAGTTTGCCACTTTAGGTGTAATGGTTGGATTTCGTGTGCGCCTATATATACCACTTCACCCACCTCTCATTCGTGGGATAAGCACTAAGAACACAGACACTTCATTGCCAGATCCATTTTTTGTGAGAGAGAGCCGTCTACTCATGTGTGGAGACCAATATATTCCATTCTAATCATTTGTAACATGATCTCTAGCCTCCCCAAACTGCTTTCCACAAAATCAATCTCTCCTACCCATGCCTATTCTGTGAGAGAATGATTTTGTGTTGAGGACACTATCATTAGAAGCACAAGAGCAAGGAGTTCGTCGTTCTACCACATCTATTACCTTTTGGAGGGTGGTGCCTCCTAGATTGGTTAGGTGTCGCTTGGGAGCCTCCTACTTCGTGTTGTGGAGTTGAACGAAGATATTTGTAAGGTCAAGGAGATCGCCTACTTCGCAAAGATCTACTATGAGTAAGGCTAGTCCTTCGTGGGCGGAAGCTGTGGTGGAATAGACAAGGTCGCTTCTTCATGGACCCTTCGTGGGTGGAGCCCTCCATGGACTCTCGCAGCCCTTACCCTCTGTGGGTTGAAGTGTCCACTAACATGGATTTACGATAACAACACCTATTGTAACCATGCCAAAAATTGCCATGTAAACCTCTTTGCATTTGATCTCCTAAACTCTACTCCTTTACATGTGCAAAGTCTTTACTTTTCCGCTGCCATATATGTTGACTAGCATGTGTAGGGTGTAGTAGACTTGTTAGTATTGCTAAAATTCTACCATCGATGAGAGTTTGTGAGGCTAGGATTTTTATCTTGACAAGTAGTCTATTCACACCCCCCTCTAGACATACCTTCTTTCGATCCCACAATTGGTATGAGAGCAAGGTTTCCAAAACCTTGGTTTAATCACCGTTGGAGGAAGATGAATGTGACTAGTTCCCAGAGTTTTAGTTGTAGAGTGCCCAATGTCAACGGTGAGTATTTTAGACAATGGAAAGATGAAATGCTTGATATATTTGACGAGTTCCATTCGCTCAAGTATGTTGAATATCCCTATGCGCCTCCCATTGATCCCATACATCCTTCTCATGATGATGAAATTCATATGCTTGGTAAGCTTAACACTATTAATCTGATCATTAGAGGACTGCCAAGAAATGTGCTTAGTCAAATGCAGAATTTCGAGTGTGCTTATACCTTGTGGAAATACTTAAAGGAAAGATATCCAAATTATTCCTTCAAAAAACATGATATCATTATCCACAAATGCATTGCTTTTCACACAATGAAGCCAAATGATCCTAATTTGGATAAATGCCTATTTGAGCTTCGTGACCTTATGCATGCTAAAGGAGATGTCATTACTATTAACAACATCATTGTTGAAGCCATTCGCATGCATAAATACGGACATTGTCATACTCAAAATTCTGATAAAATTCTTTTTCCTTATGACGAGGATATTTCGTCTGACGATGACAATGTGGAGCATGGCTAATACAATGAAGATGAAGATTTTGACATCAATGTATGAGAAGACCATGAGGAACCTTAGTCTTATGGCAAACCTTAGAGACTACATGGCCGGTGGAAAGGAGTGGGTTCTCGATAGTGGATGCACCGATCACATGACTCGAGATAAAGACATGTTACATGAGATTACACCAAACTGTGGACCTTGAAAGTATGTGACATTTGGAGATAACTCCAAAGGTAAGGTACTTGGTGTGGGTATGGTGGCCGTATCTCATGACAGTTCCATTCAAAATGGCATGCTTGTTGAATCCCTAGGTTACAATCTTCTTTCCGTATCTAGACTAGCAGACTTTGGTTTCAATGTGCTATTTACAAAAGTTGACTCCCGAGTGTTTTGTAGTGACAACCATAAAACTGTCTTTACAAGTTTCCGTAGAGGTGATCTATACATTGTTGATTTCTCCAAAATATCCAAACCCCGTACATGTTTTGTTGCTAAATCGTTTAAAGGTTGGTTATGGCATAGAAGGTTAGGACATGTAGGTATGCGTAATCTTGAGAAACTTATCAAAGGTGATCATATTCTTGGTGTTAAAGATGTTATCTTTGACAAAGATAGACTTTGTAGTGCCTGTCAAGCAGGAAAGCAAGTTGGTGGAAGTCATCCTGTGAAGAACATCATGACTACAAGAAGACCACTCGAGCTGCTTCACATGGATCTCTTTGGTCCTAGTGCTTACAGGAGCCTCAGTGGAAATTCTTATGGTTTAGTCATTGTTGATGATTTTTCTAGATTTACATGAGTATTCTTTCTTGATGATAAGTTGTAGGTAAAATAGATCTTCAAGAACTTTGCTCCGAAAGCTCAAAATCAGTTTGAAGTGAAGATCAAGAAAGTTCGAAGTGATAATGGAACGGAGTTCAAGAACACTAATGTAGATACTTTTCTTGATGAATAAGGTATCTCACATGAGTTCTCCGCGGCATACATACCTCAACAAAATGGAGTTGTTGAGAGGAAGAACCGGACTCTCATAGAGATGGCCAGAACGATGCTTGACGAATACAAGACTCCAAGACACTTTTGGGCAGAAGTCATGGAAACAACTTGCCATGCCATAAACCTACTTTACCTACACAAGCTTCTTGGTAAAACGGAATACGAGCTACTCACCGGTAACAAATCCCAAGTTGGATGCTTTAGGGTATTCGGCTCTAAGTGTTATATTCTTGATAAGCATCGTTGCTCTAAATTTGCTCCTAAATCTTATGAAAGTTTCCTAGTCGGTTACGGATCGAAATCTTACACTTACTGTGTCTACAACAAATTCGCCCGAAAAGTTGAAGAGACGGTAGATGTGAAGTTTGATGAGACTAATGGTTTGCAAGTCAAACAATTGCCAAATGATGTAGGAGATAAGGAACCTTCGGAAGCCATCAAAGAGTTATCTATTGGTAAAATTCATCCCATGGAGGTGAAGTAAAGTACTTCATCAACTAAGGTGGAAGATCCTACTTTGTGTAAAGGAGAACCACAAAACGACATGGAAGCATCCACAAGCAGTACACAACATGATGAGGAAGAGGAAGAAGTACATCGTGATGATCAAACTCAACCTTCCTCACCACCACCTCAAGGAGATGATGACGTCAACGACAATGTGCACGATGCTAATGATGAAGAAGAAGATCCACCATCCAACAATAAGAAGTTGTCACGATTTCGTGCAAGAGTGGACAATGATCATCCGTTGAATCAAATCTACAATGACATAAAAACCGGGAGAATCACTTGCTCTAAATCTCGTTTGGCTAACTTTTGTGAGCATTATTCTTTCATCTATAGCATTGAACCTTTGAAGGTTTAAGAAGCCCTTCAAGACCCAGATTTGATGAATGCCATGCACGAAGAGCTACACAACTTCGAGAGGAACGAAGTGTGTACACTTGTTGAAAAGCCCGAAGGCGAGCAAAACATCATTGGTGCAAGATGCGTGTTTCGAAACATGCAACATGAAGATGGACAAGTTGTACGCAACAAGGCGCGTCTTGTAGTCCAAGTATACACGCAAGTCGAAGGTATGGACTACGGTGAGACTTATGCCCCCGTTGCTAGACTTGAAGCCATTCGCATTCTTCTCGCTTATGCCAATCACCATGACATCACTCTTTACCAAATGGATATCAAAAGTGCTTTTCTAAATGGTGAAATTGAGGAGGAAGTTTATGTCAAACGACCTCCCAGCTTTGTGAACCCTAAGAAACCAAATCATGTTTACAAACTTTGTAAAGCTTTATATGATCTTAAACAAGCCCCAAGAGCTTGGTTCAAATGCCTAACAAAGTTTCTCATTGAAAAGGGTTTTGAGATTGATAAGATTGATGCAACCTTATTCACTGAAAGAGTCAATGGTGAACTGTTTGTATGCCAAATTTATGTGGATGATATTATCTTTCGTTCTACTAACCCACATTTTAGTGAAAATTTTGGAAAGTTGATGTTAGAGAAGTATGAGATGTCCATAATGTGTCAACTGAAATTCTTTCTTGGATTGCAAATCAAACGATCGAGAGAAGGTACGTTTATCTCTCAAACCAAGTGCACCAAAGAGTTAAACATGAAGTTCAACTTGCAAGAATGCAAAGGTATGAGAACCCCCATGCCTACTACTGGACATCTTGACCTCACTAAGGAGGACCAGTTGATCAAAAGGTTTATCGATCAATGATTGGTTCATTTCTACATCTACGTGCCCCCCATCCTGACATCATGTTGAGTGTTTGCATGTGTGCCCGATACCAAGCGACACCAAAAGAGTGCCATTGATACGCCCCAAACGTATCTATAATTTCTGCTTGTTCCATGATCTTTTGGGTGATATTGTTATATGTTTTGCTACACTTTTACATCATTTTCGACATATTTGGACTAACCTACTAACTCAGTGCACCCAGTGTCAGTTTCTATCTACTGATGTCAATTTTGCAAGGGCTTTTACCCAGTTTTCCGAAGCCCGAAAAAATCCAGAAAAAATATATAAAAAATCAGCGAAACAGAAGCTTCTGGATCACCAAAGGAGGGCCAGAGGGGACAGGAGCCTCCGAGGCGGCCTGCTGGCGCGGCCAGGCCCTAGGCCGTGCCAGGAGGTTGCCTGGGTGGGTCCCAGCTCCTCCGCTGCCCTCCTTTCGCCTATATCTAGAGTCCCGAGAGGAAACCCTCACAGACTTTCTGGAATCACGAATTTCTCCATCGTTCCGCCGCCACAGCGCTTCCGAGATCGGGAGCGTCAGGAGACCTCTTCCCGGCACCCTGCCGCAGGGAGGATTGATCATCGAGAGCTTCTCCACTGCCATGGACGCTTCTCGGACGTGCCATGAGTAGTCCCCCTTGGACCGTTAGTCCATGACCAGTAGCTATGTGATGTATTCTCTCCAATCTTGTGCTTCAATGATTAGTCATTGTGAGCTGCCCTACATGATCAAGGCATCTATATAATTCTCTTGCTATTGCTATGCTTGGTTTGTTGGGATCCGATGGATTATGAAATTATGTTCATATTGTTATGAGCTATATATTTGATTATCCTTTTATTTTATGTTCCTTAGTGATTCATGCATGTTCTTTGTTGCTTTTTATTGCTTTGGCCAAGTAGTAGATCGTAACCCCAAGAGGGAGCCTTATGCATGATTGTGGGTTCACGCCCCTCGATGTCTATCTTGAGTGACAGAAACATGAGACTAGGGGATGTGCTTGTTGCCACGAGGGAGAAAACAACGATGCTTGTGACCACGGTTGCAAGTATTGTTTACCATACGCATAGTTCGTTAATGCAGTTGTCCGTTGCTTTGAGTTTACACTTTGGGTGGGGCTTGCAACTTAATACCAGAGAGATGTTCTCGATAGATATATCAAGGTGGATGATTAGTAAGTAGATGCTGATGAATAAACAGTCTACTTGTCTTAGCGTATTGCCCATTACTATTGAACCTCTAACTATCAAGGACCATAATTAGCATTGCGGTGCGATCATAATTCTGTCAATTGCCCAACTGTGATTTGTTTACCCAAGCATAGTTGTTTATCGTCTTTTGGGAGAGAGACATCACTAGTGAATGTCATGTGACTCCGGTCCATATCACCATCATTGCTTACACCTCCATCATTTACCATTTTATTTACTTTTCTGTTGCAATCACTGTTACCTTCCCGCTTGTGTTTTGATCCTTTGCAAACTACAAGGCCGTAGAGATTGAAAACCTCTCTCTACTCGTTGGGAGCAAAGATATTTGTTGTGTGTGCAGGTCCATGTGTTCTGCTAGCGCCAGGGTGGAAGACACCTACTTGTTGAGCCTAGGAGTCCTTTTCGTTCGATAAACCTTACAGTCTCCGTGTAAGGGAAATTTGTTGTTGACTACATCTCCACCTTCCAGTTGGGGTATCCAACAAGGGGTGATAAGTATATACATCAACTCGTCATCAGTTATCTATTGGCTGTGAAAAGGATAGTGAGATACCTCATACATACACCAAACTTTGACATATGGTATCCCAAGGGATCTTCTTTTAATCTTGTTGGCTATTCCGACTAGGACTATGTCGGAGAAAAGGTTGACAGAAAATCCAGCTCGGGTACATATCAATTTCTTGGAAGATCTCTTGTGTCTTTATCAGCAAAGAAACAAAACTCGGTATCCTTATCAACTTCCGAAGCTGAATACATTACCGGTGGATCATGTTGTGTGCAATTACTTTGGATGACTCAAACTCTGATGGATTATGTCATTCATGTCAGAAAAGTTCCATTGTTATGTGACAATGAAAGTTCCATTAAAATTGCCTATAATCCTGTGCAACATTCTTGAAAAAACATATCCAAGTGCGACATCATTTCATTCGTGATCATGTTGGTAACGGAGATATAAATCTCAAGCATGTTCGTACTGACAAACAGTTAGTTGATATCTTTACCAAACCACTTGATGAGAAAGTGTTCTGTCATTTTAGGAGTGAGTTGAACATCATTGATGCTTCGAACTTGAGCTAGACTCACTCGGATGCATTGAAGGGCATGAGCTCGACTAACTATTCCTTGATGCCATTGATTTGACACTATCTTATATCTTGAAAAATATGCTCCCTTGTATTGCCTCTAACCTTTTGTAGGTACTTGGAAGAAACACACTTCACAAGATTGCAATAAGCTCACATGAAAAGCAATCTTGATATAGCCAAGTATTAACAACCCCTTATTCGGAGATGGAGGAAGAAGACAACAAAATCATATCCTTGACGATTATATGATCGTGAAATTCACTCATGTCATTTGGATATATTATGGTCCTCCTTGCATGACTAACCATTATAGGTGAAAAGTGAACCAAAACGACATGGATAGCTCCCAACTCATGATGATCTTCATCAACTTTGAGCATCCACACCAAGTTCACCTACATGCCACATCATCAACATCATTCGAAGGTATGTTTTCAGATCCTTGATAAAACTTTACACCAACACATATGGTAAATCAACTCAAGTGATATCAAGACATTAAAAGCTTAATCGAAAAATGGTAACCCCATTTCGCACCTAACGATGAGTATGACCTATGATCAAGCAATCTTGCTTGACTCCTCAAGTCAAATACTCTAATATAAGTGACCTAGTCACCGCCCCACATCTAGATGAAGATTCTTGTATGGTTCAAATTTGTGATTGCATACCTTCTTGGAACCATTCGACTCTCATGTATATGTATGTATATTTTCATAATTATTATTTTGTTTTCTCTTATTTCCTTTTACAATTGGTTTCAGAAAACTGATTCTTTAGTTATATTTTATGTTTTCATTTACAATTTGTATCTTATTTTTTTCCTTTTAAGTCCGAGAAAAAATTATGTTCTTTTTCAGTTAAGAAGTTGATTTTTAATGCAACTCGGTTTCACCGACTTGGAAAAATCGGTCCCACCAATTTCTTCTAGAGGCCTGAATCTCATTCTCGGTTCTACCGAACCACTTTGCCTTGGTGACTTTGATATTATCACTGTCTTTGTCCTTCTGATATTTTCTGGATTTTTTTCTTTTGGGGGAGAAAACTTCTCTGTGGATAGAAAACCTTAGTGATCCCATGCATTATAAGAGCGAGAATTATCGAGGATCCCTATCATAGGGGGAGATAGTTCAAGGAACTCTAATTCATTTTAAAAGGGGAGAACATTCAATGAATCCTTAGCTACTATCTAAGGGGGAGAAATTTCAGTGAACTCTTATTCACACTCAAGGGAGGGAAATTTCAAGAAACCCTTATCAAAGAGAGAAGTATGAAGGATTCCTTTCTCTCAATGATCCCATACCCTATGCTTTTTGTTGGAAAGTAGTGCCAAAGGGGGAGACATAACAAAGCTTCCAATGAACCTATTTATAGGGGAGAGATATCTATAGGGGGTGATATTTGTTCCTAAAGGGTGATGTATCATACCTTACATATTAAGGGGGGGGAGAGAGATAAAATTATGTCATATTTCATTACTTTACTATCTTTTTATTGAACTTGTCTTTCCCTACCTACTCCCAATATCTACATGCTATGATTCAGGGGGGAGAGAAATTTTTTATATATTCATTCTTAGGGGAGAAAGTTCCTATTTCTTTTGGAGACATGTCTATCATCAAATTGTGACACCCTTAGCTGTTGCTACAGTAACCTCAGTAATTAAACTGAGTAAACCTATGCTAATGGTGTCACGTCACCGTGGTTGCTATTGATAATTTCGTGTTAGTTCAAAGCGGTTCAAATTCAAATTTTAAAAATAAGTCGAACGAGAAAAGTTTTTGAAGGTTAGAATAAAAATGTCGGATGAACTACAAATATTCCTTAATAATTTATAGAATTAAAATGGGAATTTTTGAAATTAGTAAGAACCCCTATATATTTAAAACAACAATTATTAAAAAAATAACTAATAAAAAAAGGCAAATCCCCCCGACCCAACTAGGCCACCGGCCCAACAGGTCGGCCCACCTAACCTAGCCCCCCCAGCCCACAGCACCCACGGGGTATAAAGGGCCCCGTGGAACCCTAGCGCCAACCCACCCCATTCCCACCTACCCGCCGCCAGGAACCGAGGGGACCGAGCCCCTCGTCGCACCCCACGCTCGCTCCTCTCCCCTCGTCAGTTTTCCCCACGCCGATTCACCCCACGAGCCCCCACTGGCTCGATACCGTCGCCCCACTCAGCGCCGCGCCTCTACACTCCCCTCGCGAGCATCCCCGCCGCTCCTCCCCTCGATCCTCCCAGGATCGAGGCCACCTCCCCGTCGCCCAGGATCCCCGTCGCCCCGTTTCCTCCCCGCTGCCTCTTCTCCCGTCGCTCCCTCCTGGTCCCCTCGCTAGATCGAGAGCCGGTCCTCCTCCATGCCTCCCACGACGCCACCGGCCCCTATGCCTCGCTTCACCACCTCCGCCGACGGCCCCCCTGTGCCTCCCCTGATGACCTCCGCCGTCGCCCCCCCTGTGCCTCCCCCGATGACCTCCGCCGCCGGCCCCTCCTGTGCCTCTCTTGCTCACACGACGCCCTTGCTCCCCCATCTCCCCCCTCGCGTCAGCCGCCTCTGCCCCCGATCTGGAGCGGGGCAGAGCCCCACCTCGCGCCGGCCCTCCTCCCGCCGTCGGTAGCCTCGCCGGCCCTCCACAGGAGGCTCCTCCTCCAACACTAGCTCCGCCTCACCGGGAGCTCCTCCTCGCCGGAACAGCGTCGCCTCCCCGTCGCCGGCCTCCTTCACCGCCGGCCTCCTCGTCATATTCTCCACCGGAGTCCCCATCCTCCTCCTCAATGGCTCCATCGAGCCTCGCCGAACCCGCCCCTACAACGTGGGTGAGAACACTGCCTCTCCCTCTCCTCCTTTCCCCCGTTCTGGTTCCGTTCCGGCGTTCACCGCCTCGTTCCGGTTCCGTTCCGATGCCCCGTGCCGCGGCCTCCGGCGACCTCCATCGGGCCCTTCCGGCATTATGTTAGTTGTAGTGTTCCTGTAGGTTGTGGAGGAGAGGTTAGAAATGAAAATAAAACAAAAAGAAAATGTGTATGTATGTATGTATTATGTATGTATGTATGTATGTATGTATTTGAGTATGTATGCGTGTATGTAAAACATACATTATGTATATGTATGGATATGTATATGTGTGTGTGTTGTGGTGTGGTGAGACCGTTGGTTCACTTCTATGTGGGGCCAACCCCCCACTCCCACTAGCAAGGGGGCCCAGGAAATTTCCCCTATAAAAATGTTAAAAATAAATATAAAAATAAGTATATGATTTTATTAATAAAATAAATAAGTAATTAATTAGTTAAATTAATTAATTAATTAATTTGTGAGTTAATTAATTACATAATTAAGTATTATTGATAATGATTATGAGTAAATAGATTAATTAGATAATTTGTTAATTAGGATAATTAAATTATTCTATTAGAGTATGACACGTCGGTCCCCCACTAAATTAACCTGATTAATTAATATTTAACCTTAATTAATAAATTGTGTCAATGACACGTAGGACCCACTGGTGAGTTGACCAGTCAACTGCTGATGTGAGCATGAGATCACGCTGATGTCATAACTATTTTTGAATTAAATTAAATCTGTTTAATTCCTAATAATTGAATAAAACTTCAAAAATTAATATAAAATAAACCATAAGTCAAATCGAAATATTTTCAACATGAAAGTTCATCAGCAGAACGAGACGAACCCGGATACGCCATCCGTTCGTGTGTCATGCGTCTCTAACATAGCAAACATGAAACTCTTCCATTGTTTTTCATGTGTCCGGTAGTAGCCACAGACCCGGAAAATATCGTGAGATCTTCTTCCGACCCGTCTACGGCATGTGTTTCTGCGTTAGCTCATGCCTAGCGCTGCCTTTAAGCCACGTCTTGCTTTGTGATGGTTTTGTTTTTGCTGTTATTTATTGTGTTTCCCCTACGCTACTTCTTTTTCGGTAGACCCTGAGACCGATGATGATCCGATGATCGACTACTTCTCGGTCGAGGATCCGTTTTGTGTGTAGAGCAACAAGGCAAGCAAACCCCCTTGACCATCCCTATATCGCCAATGTCTTTCTTCCTCCTGCTTGCATTAGAATTTTGCTACTGTTGTAGTTAGCTCCTATATCTGATGCATGGCCTAATTTTGATGAACTGCTACTTTTAGTACCACACTTTAAATTGTTTAGTATAGGTGGAGCAGTCATCCCCTCTGACCCCTTAGTCTAGTTGCCCCGCTTAATTGTCGAGTCTTGATCCCTGATCGATGAGCCAGAACCAGCACATCACTTACACCCCCCTTAGTTGTACGACGCTACACAGCTACTATTGGGTACCGAGGGTGACACCTCGCGAAGTACTCATGAAGATACCTTTGTAGTGTAGCTAGTCTGTCATGGTTATCGAGGGTGATTCCTCTTTCACAATTCCCGATGACGCCTTTGTCGTGCAACCCCACAAGTGTGGGACCCTCAAGGGTGATTCCTCTAGGTCCACCTTGATGGATACATCATTCGGAATCCAACGAGGGTGATACCTCGGATTCTCCCTGATGTTTCTACCACACAGTTACTTGACCATGTTACTGGGATCTTTGATGAATAGATGTTAGGCGGTTGGATTCCCGCGTGTTTGTGTCGATGACATAATTAAAATGATAATGGATTTGGGTATTTGATCTGGGTTGGCCGGAGACCTTTTCGCACTAACCGGCTACACGGGAAGAATTATGGGTACTCCACGTCGCGGTATCAGCCGAAGCTCTTAAGACGTCAGCGATGGAGCGACGCGCGCCCGAGTGGTCCTGAGATGCATCGCTCTTGTATTAAGGGGTGCTAGGACTGACATCGGCCGCCCATGCATCGTGCAGGAGCACGGAGGGCAAGTGGGCCCATGAACCCTTTGTGCTTAGGAGTTAGACCGGCGGGATGGCCTCCCTATTGAGCTTAGGTGGGGCTGCTACTTGTCGATATCCCGAGGCTGGGCATGACCCAGAAAAGTGTGTCCGGCCAGAGTGTT
Source organism: Hordeum vulgare subsp. vulgare (assembly GCF_904849725.1). Classification (NCBI taxonomy): domain Eukaryota; kingdom Viridiplantae; phylum Streptophyta; class Magnoliopsida; order Poales; family Poaceae; genus Hordeum; species Hordeum vulgare. The sequence goes on from NC_058519.1 coordinate 527,340,114, forward strand.
ATCGAGCGTGACGGGAAACTTGGTGCACCCCTACAGGGATGAAAATTTACTATTCGGATAGCCGTGTCCACGGTTACAAGACGACTTGGAGTTGTGCCCTGATCTTATACAACTACAACGGATACTTAACTGGAAATAGTTGCCCCGGGATTGCTTCCTTGCAGGGAGTCGAGGGAGGATCTCTGGGCGTGACCTCATATTAATATTGCTGCAACAATATGACTATTATAATTGTGTTACCCTGTTCTACTCTCGTCTATTGCTGCAAGACTGTGAAGATGCTAGTCTTCGATGTGACTAGGCCTTCTCTCTCTATTTCTCACATTGTTGCAGTCAATCCACATAACCCCCCTTCTTTGATATTGATGCATACTTAGCATAGTTCTGATATAAGTCTTGCTAGTACTTTGGATGAGTACTCACCGTTGCTTTGCTCCCCCTTTGCCCCTTGATCCGTTGCTGCGACCAGATGATGGAGCCCAGGAGATGGAGTTTCCTGCCGACGTCTGCCCCCCAATGGTGTCTTCTTTGTGGAGGCCACTGAAAACCAGGAGTAGTTAGGAGGTTCCCAGGCAGGAGGCCTCGCCTCGTTCGATCGTGTTTCTTTTGTGCTAGCCTTCTCTAAGGCACCCCATGTTTAATGTCTATACTCAAATGTTTGTTGCTTCCGCTGACTCGTGTGTTTATCGAGCTTCTGTATTCTAGCCCTCGGGGCCCGTGGCTTGTAATATGAAGCTTGTATGTTTTATTTGTGTCTAGAGTTGTGTTGTGATATATTCCCGTGAGTCCTTGAGTTTGATCGTACACATTTGCGTGTATGATTAGCGTACGATTAAATTGAGGGCGTCACAAGTTGGTATTAGAGCCGACTGCCTGTAGGTAGCCCCCTTTCCAACTCTTTGGCCGAAGTTGAGTCTAGTGCTTGAAAAACTTACTAACTTTGATGTTGTGGCTTACGGGCCCAGATCTCAATCGGGTGGTATTAGTATCTTTTACTCCGTTTCTATACTCTCGGTTCTACTCTCTCTTCTCTTTTGGGTTAAAGATTTTGTTAACTCTAACTCTAGGTTCTCGTAATTACTTCCTCCCGAGAACCCCGCAATTCCAGACGATGGCTTGGTTCCTCACAAGACTCCGAAGATACTCTCCGATGTTCTCTCGAGAACTTGTGCTCATTGCTTTTGTGATTTCCCTTCCTCCGTCAACCCCTATGGACGACTAGATATAAATGGCATTCATATTTTATTTTTAGTTGTTCTTGTTATACAAGGTAGGATGAATTATCTTATCGGGGATACGTCTTTCATCACTTCTCATGGGTTTCGAAAGTTCTTCGAATTTCTATTCAATCTTTCGGAATCCCGAGTAGCCTGTTGCTTTTGACCTTTCTTACCTGCTTGCATCATGGTAAATCCATGTGTCTAGCTGCATTCATTAGGATCCTTTGTGATTTTCCTGTGATCTTATTGATTATACCTTTGTGTGAATGCACGCAATCATCTGTTGATACTCATAAATTATCTTTCTGGGTCAGACGTCCTTCCAGACAGAGATGGTTCTCGACAAATCAACTTTGGTTGTCTGTCCATCTAAGTCCATTCAGCTTACTTGTATTTGATCGGGGCATCTGAATCTGATACACCAACCTGGAAATCATAAATTCCTTTGGTATTTAAGTATCGATATTTTTGAGATGTTCTAAAATCCGATGCGTTGCATTCTATCTCCCTCTGATTGAGTACCGATACTCACATCAGGTCCTTTGTGGACTGCCAGACCCATTGTTGGGTTATTATCCGATGACATCCTTTACATTCAAAAAATTCTTGTGATATTGTTCCCTTGATACATTATTCCATTGGTAAATTATGTCTTCTCCCTCTGATAAATTGTATCCTATGCTTTTGTCGGCCATGCTCTGTTGTCAAGCATGTGTTAATTACTCTTGAAGTTTATGGTATATGTTCCTAAGATGCCCCGATGGGCTGAGCTACGCCTTCCTAACACGATATGACCCGAAGAGTTTTCATGAATTTTACTCTTCTGGTGTTTTGCCGGATATTCTGTCAAAGAAACATCCTGATCAAAGGAGATGAGTAAATGGTAGGTGATGCATTGATGAAGTGGGAGTCGACCTTGAACTTATGCTCATACCCATGGAGACGACGTTGATCCTATCATAGAAGCTTCTCGTATCAATAATCACTCATTATATGATTTGATCTGGTATATGTGATCTTGTCCTTTGGAATCAAGGTTCTGGCCATGTTGTCCTACCTTGATTTCATTCTTAGACGAGTTAAAGTACTTGTCTTCTTCAGATCAATACATCGGTCCAAGCTTTAATGTTGATCTACCTTCGACTGTTGTCTCGTGTATCCTGAGAATATCACGGAGCTACATAACTTCTTGTGAGATCCTCATCAACTATGATATTTTCATTAATTCCAGTTTCCTCGTGTTTGAGTTGTTGGACACTCAAGTACACTGATAACTGAATTGAGTACGCATTGCGATTCAACAACTCTTAGTAATATTCTTTGCTTATGAGTTTGTACTCGATTACGTCTTTCCAAGCTGTTAAGCTACATCATCATCGTCATGCTAAAGCTTGACCATGCTATCTCTGTCATTCATCCCCGGAACAGATTTTCAACAGTGCGATAAGCTTACATCGATCTTTCATCATCATCTTGGTTGTCTTAAAAGGCAATTTCGATACTGAGCTAGAAGTCTTATCTATGGTTCTGACAACCTTTAGCTTCACCATTCCTTTGCTTGATGTCATCACTGATTGATTGCGTCTTCATAAAACTTCTCGACAAATGTGTTCTGATCATCATCAGAAATGTCATCCTTGCCCCTCGATGATTTGTGTTTTCATCAACAACCTTTTTTTGCCTTCCCTCCAACACAAACGTGATAGTGTTTTGTGTTGTCCTTTGAGTTCCTTGCTATTCAGCTTATGTTATCTTCTACCTTGGAGTATTACTATCTTTTATGTCAGGAATGTTGTGAGAATTGCACACATCTTAAGAGTTCTTGATATAGTAATACTTCTCGCCATCACCAGTCATTTCTTGGTCCCGTGTCATTTCAAACCGGAATACAACAAGTGAACTATGATGTGTGACCTCAATAATTCTGGCAACCCTATTTCCTTGAGGTTAACAACTGATTGTTTCATTCTTAGTGTGTTGGGTGTTGACTCATCATTTTGACATTGGTCGTGTTACTCCGTCTGTATTTTCGAGCGCACCATTCAACCAGTGTCTAATTGTTGTTATTCCCTCGAGCATACGACATTATACCATTTGACTTGACAAATGTTATCTCCTTGATATTATAAATTTTGGAAATTCATCCCTGTCAAAATCTTGAGGGATTGTTGTTGAGCCATCAGCCACACCCTCAACTTCTCCATGTTCCACGATGAAGCTCTTCAAATCATTATCCTTGTGCCTAGCTCATGAAGAATATGTTGGATAAAAGTGTATTTCCCAAAGTTCACGTGCACTCTTTCCGCCGTGCATATGTGAAAGTTATGTTTCGCTTCCTCTCGGGAAATACCAAATCATTCACGCATGTGCGAAGTGTTATATGTTTTGAAGATTTGATATCTTCACTTGATATAACTTTTTCTCTTAGCACCCCAAGCCACTTCCTGATTTGATCAAGGGAAAGAAGTTCCGTCATAAGGGCTAATCGAGGCTTAGGCAAGGGCCTTGATATTCTCGATGATGGTTCTCAAATCATAACTAAGATGCATTTCATTGTAAGAATTCCATGTGTGCACGAATGTCTTGATATTGTATTTATGTCTCTTACATCCAACTCATGATCCAATACTTGCTTCCGTAGTTCATATCCTGGGAATCTTGCATCATCATCTTTCTTATCAGTCATCTTGAGTCTGAGGTGTCCTGACACCAATCCGATCTGAATCTCGGGCAGATATGCTGGTTGGAACATTTTCCAATAATTATAACTTTGGTGTTATATAACCCAGTACAGCGATGTCTTGGCTGGCACACCAGGCCGCAGGACCTATTGTTATAAATTCTTCCATATGTAAGATTCGCAATTCTACCATGAGGAAATTGTATGACTTAAGTTTTATAAGTTGTTCCTCCTGGTTCATCTTTGTATACCCATAAGTCCACCCTTTATCTGATGACCATGTCGATGCTACCCTCAAGCATGGATGTGGTACTTCAAATTTCAACAGGAACATTGGAAGCGCAATGCTAAATTGTTCTTGATCGATTATCCAAACCGTATGGTATGGGTAAACATCATGATCCTCCTTGCCCTTTTATCAAAATGATTATGTGCTGGATGACCTACCATGTATACCATACTCTATGTTTTCCTCGAGAATGGTATACTCTACTACTTGTGTGTGAACACATTTTTCCTTCCCATTGGTCTGTTTGACCTTTCTTGTGGCATAATGATAACCCACAAGTGTAGGGGATCGCAACAGTTTTCGAGGGTAGAGTATTCGACCCAAATTTGTTGATTCGCCTCAAGGGGAAACGAAAGAATATTCTCAAGTATTAGCAGCTGAGTTTGTCAGATTCAACCACACCTGAAAGATTAGTGTGTGCAAGCAAAGTATTAGTAGCAAAGTAGTATGATAGCAACGGTGTCAAAAACAGATCTGTTGACGGCAGGCTATTCCTAACTGTTGTATCAATGGCGCCGGTAAATACCACGTGGACGGGGAACTATTCTTCCCCGACAACGGTATCGAAAAAGGATCTTGCAACAAGTAACAGCAAAGTAGCAAGGAACAACAGTATCAGCAGCAGCAGAGTAACAATAGTAGCAACAGTAGTAGCAAAGTGGCCCGATCCCTTTTATATCAAGGGATAAGCTTAGACAAAGTAACATAGCAAGGACCAGTAGTAAAAGATTCATAGGCACTGGAACGGTGATGGATGAGTATGATGGACATGATTCATCATGTAACAACTATAACACGGAGAGATATGTAACTAGCTCCCGTTCGTCAATCTAATGTAGGCATGTATTCCGTATGTAGTCATACGTGCTTAGGGAAAAGAACTTGCATGACATCTATTGTCCATCCCTCCCGTGGCAGCTGGGTCCTAATGGAAACTACGGGATATTAAGGTTCTCCTTTTAATAAAGAACCGGACCAATGCATTAACACTTGGTGAATACATGAACTCCTCATACTATGGTTATCTCCGGGAGTGGTTCCGGCTATTGTCACTCCGGGGTTGCCGGGTCATAACACATAGTAGGTGACTACAACATGCAAGATAGGATCTAAAGCACACATATATTGGCGACAACATAATAGGTTCAGCTCTCAAATCATGGCACTCGGGCCCTAGTGACAAGCATTAAGCATGGCAAAGTAGTAGCAACATCAATCTCAGAACATAGTGGATAGTAGGGATCAATCCCCGTCAAAACTAACTCGATTACATGATAGATCTCATCCAACTCATCACCATCCAGCAAGCCTATGATGAGATTACTCACAAACGGTGAAGAGCATCATGGAATTGTCGATGGAGGAAGGTTGATGATGACGATGGCGACGATTTCCCCTCTACGGAGCCCAGAACGGACTCCAGATCTGCCCTCAAGATGAAGAACAGGGGGTGGCGGCGCCTCCGTATCGTACGCGATGAAATCTTCTCTCTGATTTTTTTCGGGCGAGACGGAAGATATAGAGCTGAGTTTGGGGGCGGTGGTGCCACGTGGGCCCCACAAGCCCTCATGGCACGGCCGCGGCCTGTGGGCTTGTGGCCCACTAGCACGCCCCCTCCGGTGGATCTTTGCGCAGGTATTTTTCTTTTATTCCAGAAAAAATCTCCGTAAATTTTCAGGACATTCTGAGAACTTTTATTTCTGCACAAAAACAATACCATGGCAATTCTGCTGAAAATAGCGTTAGTCCGGGTTAGTTCCATTCAAATCATGCAAATTAGAGTCCAAAACAAGGGCAAAAGAGTTCGGAAAAGTAGATACGACGGAGACGTATCAACTCCCCCAAGCTGAAAGCCTTGCCTGTCGTCAAGCAATTCAGTTGACAAACTGAAAGAGACAAAACAAAAACTTTGACGAACTGTGTTTGATCTTGTTGTTGCAACTATGTCTAACTCATATCAGAGTTTCAGCAAGATCACAAGCAAACCACATAACCAAATGACATCTAGGTTTCACGATAAACTCATATCAATGGCACAATCAACTAGCGAGCAAATAATAATAAGTCTCAAACGTCAACACTTCAATCAAAACAACATGAAGAAGTACGAATAGATGGTATCTCGCTAGCTCTTTCTGAGACCGCAAAACATAAATGCAGAGCACCTTCAAAGACCAAGGGCTGACTAAACATTGTAATTCATGACAATGAAGATCCAGTCATAGTCATACTCAACACAGTTAAAAGCAAAGCATAAAAATGGAAGAGGTGCTCTCTAATTAGTGCTTCTATAAGAGGAGGATGACTCAACAGGAACATAAATAGACATGCCCTTCACAGAGGGAAGCATTGATTTGCAGAGGTGCCAGAGCTCAAGCTTTGAAAAGAGAGATAATAATTTTGGGTGGCATGCTTTCATAGTCAACGCAATGACTAAGAGTTCTCAACATCTTCCATGCTACACATGCTATAGGCGGTTCCCAAACAGAAAAGTAAAGTTTTGACTCCCCCACCACCAATCAATCACACTCCATGGCTAGTCAAATGCTCTCGTACCGTCCATACCAACATCAATCCTGTGGGAGTTTTGTTTGCAATTATCTTTTCGATTTGAGCATGGAATTGGGAATTCCAATTACCGGCCCCTTTCTCGTGAATGATAGTGAATAAACACATATCGAGGATAACACCCCTAGCATGGAAGATACCAATAGCCCCCTGTCACCACATGAGCGGTTCGGGCATGCAAAACAGATTATTTCTTGAAGGTTTAGAGAGTGGCACATGCAAATTTACTTGGTACGGCAGGTAGATACCGCACATAGGTAGGTATGGTGGACTCATATGGCACAACTTTAGGTTTTTGGAAGTGAATGCACAAGTAGTATTCCCGCTTAGTACAAGTGAAGGCTAGCAAAAGACTGGGAAGCGACCAACTAGAGAGCGAAAATAGTCATCAAAATGCATTGAGATTAACTAACATTGTGTGAAAGCATGAGTAGGACATAAATCACCATGAACATGAATATCGTAGAGGCTATGTTGATTTTGTTTCAACTACATGCGTAAACATGCGCCAAGTCAAGCCACTTGAAACATTCAAAGGAGGATACCATCCTATCATACTACATCATAGTCATCTCAACATTCATGTGGGCATCCAAGACAAACCATTATAAGCTCCTAGCTAAGTAAGCATGGCATAAGCAACTATGATCTCTAAGTTGTCATTGCAAACATGTTTCTCTCACAACAAAGCTGAACTAGGAACAATGAGCTAGTCATATTTACAAAAACAAAATAGATCGAGTTCATACCAGCTTTTTCAGGCTCAGTCACTTCATCACATATCGTCATTATTGGCTTTCACTTGCACGACCGATTGATGTGAACAATAATAAGAGTGCTCAATCATTGGACTACGCCGGGATCTGGAGGCAAACACAAATGAGAAGACAAAATAATATGGCTCTTCGAAAGCTAAATAGGTATGCATGCAAGAGCCACTAAACATTGTAACCATGGTCTACTACCTTGACCCAAAGAAAAAGAAAACTATTTACACGGGAAAGCTCCCAACAGGCATAGATGATACAGTGGCAAAGTGTGAACACCGGCTAACAAAGTGAAAGCATAAGCAAGAATGTAAAGTCGGTGAGAACACGTACTCCCCCAAGCTTAGGCTTTTGGCCTAAGTTGGTCTACTCCCAAGGAGGGAAATAACCAGCTCTGGGGTACTCCGGAGTGGACTGAGGATGCCACTGCTGTGTGAGCTCCTCTGGCTCCCACTGATAAACTAGCGTCTGGTACTCAACTGGCGGCTCGGGCACGGGCACCTGTGGTTCGGCCACGCCCCAATATGCATAGATATCCGAGGGCATAATATTGTACCTGCCTGCATGAAGATTCAACAATGAAGGAGCATGCAAAGTAATAGTCTCACGAGTACCCTGACTAAACACCAGGTTATAAATCATCCTTCTATTTATATCTCTATCAAGACAGTCATGGCGAACCATTCTATCATAATCTAGATATCTCCCGGGAAGAAGAATCTCTTCTTCCTCGTCCAGTCTAATAGGTATCTCAAAGTGTCTGGCAAGAGGAGTAGCATAGATACCTTCATAGACAACACCTTTATAACGGTTCAGGTTCAACCGTTGAACTACTATAGCGCCCAAGCTATAAGTTTTATCGTTAAAAAGGGCTTCACGCAAGACCGCAAGATTTGGGGAACTAAGTGACCCAGCTTTCCCATGGCCAATCAAACATTTTCCCACAAATAATGAGAAGTACCGAAGCACGGGAAAATGAATGCTAGCAGCTCTAGCGCAAGACACTCCTCTCTCCTCTCCAACATCAATTGTATCGATGAAAGCTTCCAAGTCCCGTGGACGAGGTTCATGAATATCCCCAACATAAGGTAATTTGCAAACATTGCAAAAATCCTGGAGTGACATGCACTGGGGGATATCATAAAGTTTAAACTCAACCATAGGAGGATTCTTCCTCGGATAGAAGTTAAAGCTTTGTACGAAGATATTAGTGAGGAGGAGGTATTGTGGACACTTATCTTCAACGAAGGCGGTAAGTCCTGCGTTTTCCACCAAGTGATAAAATTCCTCATCAAATTCCAGCGGCGCGTAAGAACACGTCGCTTGGGCACTCGCACGCTCGAACTTCCGCGACTCGAGAGACCGGATACTTGGGCTTCTTCTCACTCCCATCATCCTTGGGGTCACGGCTTGACGAGCCTATTAAGAACCTCCTCAGCTTTTTCCCTATTCTACCTCTGAAAATTTCTGAATTTTTTAGTGATTCTAAGGAAAAGTGAATAAGGCTCAACAAAACTCGTAGCAACTGCTCCCACAAGTGCCTAGAGACCATATTACGCATCAAAACTACTTGGGACCAGCTAAAATTAGCATGCAAAGCTCAAGAACATGGTCACCAAGGCAGCAAAAATACGAGGAGTATAAGGCACTAGAGCAAAAAACTAATTGGACCAATGGAGGAGTCACTTACCAAGGAGTAATTTCCCCAAAACAGTTCGGAGAATGGTGATTTGAGCAAAGAGATCGAAAAGCCCAGCAAGAGGAGCAAGAAGACGGGTTTGAGCTGCGAAACGATTTTTTTTGGAGGTTGGAGAACCAGATGAGAGGAAGAATGAGTGGAGGGGGTGCCTGTGGGCCCCCACAAGCCTGGGTGGCGCGGCCGCAGGGGGGGGGGGGGTTCCCGCGCCCCAAGGGCTTGTGGCCCACTAGTGCAGCCCCCACACAAAGTCTTTCTCTCAGAATTTTTCAGAAAATCCAGAAAAAATCATACTTGATTTTCATGACGTTCGAAGAACTTTTATTTTCGGGGTACTTTTCTACCGGACGCTAAAACAGAAAACAGGGAAAACTAAACTAAACCTATCATTTTTCTTCAAAGCAACCTAAAGTGAAAGCTTGGAAGAGAGGTTTGTGACTCCTTGATTCATCCATCTCATGGTCATCGAAATAAATCCGTCAATGGGGTTGATCAAGTCTCCTCGACAAAACTTCTCGAATCCCAAAAGAAGACGGAGAATTTTCGAATAGTCACTAGGTTACCTCAATGGGGATGTGTATCTCCCCAACAAGCAAATCATACTTCATCTTGACACAAGGAATAGGGCATTCAAAGCTCCCTATCAGAATCGATGAAGTTTTTTCGATAGCATTGATGCAATGTACTCGATATTGTTTCTTCGGAAAGTGCACCATATGCTCATTACCTTGACATGGAAAGTGACATTGCCTTTGTTGAAATCTATAACAACCCTTGTGGTGTTTAAAAAGGGTCTTCCGAGGATGAAAGCCATGGCATCGTCCTCGGGCATATCCAAGATAACAAAGTCTGTTAAGATTGTGACGTTAGCAACCACAACAGGCACGTCCTCGCAAATGCCGATAGGAAAAGCAGTTGATTTGTCGGCCATTTGTAGAGAGATTTCAGTGGGTGTCAACTTATCCAGTTCAAGCCTACGATAAAGAGAGAGAGGCATAACACTAACACCGGCTCCAAGGTCGCATAACACAGTTCTAACGTAGTTGCCTTTAATGGAGCAAGGTATAGTGGGCACACCGGGATCACCTAGTTTCTTGGGAGGTCCACCCTTGAAGGTATAGTTAGCAAGCATGGTGGAAATCTAAACCTCAGGTATCCTCCTCTTATTAGTCACAATATCTTTCATGTACTTAGCATACGGAGACATCTTGAGCATATCCGTCAAACACATTTGCAGAAAGACAGGTCTGATCATCTCAACGAATCGCTCAAAATCATCATCATCCTTTTTCTTGGATGGTTTGGGAGGAAAGGGCATAGGTTTCTGAACCCATGGTTCCCTTTCTTTACCGTGCTTCCTAGAAGTGAAGTCATTCTTATCGTATCTTCTATTCTTAGGCTGTGGGTTATCAAGATCAACAGGTTTAATCTCCACATCCTTTTCACTGCTAGGTTGAGCATCTTCATGAACATCACTATTGATATTATCATTAGGCTCATGTTCATCACCAGATTGTGTTTCAGCATCAGAGATAGAGGCATCGTTTGGACTCTCAGGTGTAGCAGCAACAGGGTTGCTAGCGTGCAAGTTCCTATCATCTTTCTTCTTCTTTCTAGGATAACTAGGTGCATCAGTAATAACTCCTTGAGAATCTTGTTCAACTCTCTTCGGATGACCCCCAGGATACAAAGGTTCCTGGGTCATTCTACCGCCTATAGTGACGACTCTGACGGAATTGTCATTCAACTCATTGAGCAAGTCATTTTGAGCTTGAAGTACTTGTTCTACCTGAGTAGTAACCATAGAGGCATGTTTATTCAGAAGCTTAAGATCATTGACATTTCTGTCCACACAAGCACTTAAATGACTAAGCATACGAGCATTCTTTCCCAATTGTCTGCTAACATAATCATTGAAACTCTGTTGTTTGGCAACAAAGTTATGAAATTCATCCATGCATAAGCTACCAGGTTTATCAAAAGGAATATCACTCTCACCAAACATACGTAGAGAATTTACTTCTACTACTTGTATCGGGTTATCGAGACCATGGATCTCTTCGATAGGTGGTAGATTTTTGACATCTTCAGATTTAATGCCTTTCTCTCGCATAGATTTCTTGGCTTCTTGCATATCTTCAGGATTGAGGAATAGAATACCTCTTTTCTTTGGAGTTGGCTTAGGAGGTGGTTCGGGAATAGTCCAAGCATTCTCATTGCACAAGATGTTATTCAGTAGAATCTCAGCTTGTTCTACAGTTCGTTCCCTAAAAGCACTACCGGCACAACTATCTAGGTGGTATTTGGAAGCATCGGTAAGTCCATTATAGAAGATATCAAGTATTTCATTCTTCTCAAGAGGGTGATCAGGCAAAGCATTTAGTAGCTGTATGAGCCGCCCCCAAGCTTGTGGGAGACTCTCTTCTGCAGCTTGAGCAAAGTTGTATATTTCCTGCAAGGCAGCTTGCTTCTTATGGGCAGGGAAATATTTTTCAGAGAAGTAGTAGACCATATCCTGGGGGCTACGCACACAACCAGGAGCAAGAGAAGTGAACGAGGTCTTAGCATCATCCATTAGCGAGAAAGGAAACAGCTTGAGGATATAGTAGTGGCAGATCTTTTCCTCACTAGTGAATAGGGTGGCTATATCGTGCAGTTTTGTAAGATGGGCTACAACCATTTCAGACTCATAACCGTGAAAAGGATCAGATTCGACCAGAGTGATTAACTCAGGGTCGACAGAGAATTCATAATCCTTATCGGTCACAAAGATAGGCAAAGTGGCAAACTTCGGGTCGTATTTCATCCTAGTGTTCAGAGATTTTTATTTCCACTTGCGCAGTAATTTCTCAACATCATAGTTATCCTTACACGCAAGAAAATCCTCAGCTATCTCTCCCTCCATAACATAGCGTGTATCAGGCATAACAAGCAATTCAGGCATAGTAGCAGGTTCTACTTCAATAGTATCAGCAGTTTCAGAAGTATCATCACATCTAGCAGCAACTCTAGCAATATGTGCATCAAGGAATGCACCAAGTGGCAAAGCAGTATCATGCATAGCATCATCATGCATAGTATCAAGAATAGCATCATCATGCATAGTATCAAGCATAGCATCATTAGGCATAGTATCAAGCATACCATCATCATAAGCATCGTGGGCAGCACAAGTAGCATCATCAAGCACAGGCGACATATCCAGATTTCTAGCAGGAGGTGAAGTCGCAAACTTAATCATAACTGATGGTGAATCAAGTGCGGAGCTAGATGGCAGTTCCTTACCTCTCCTCGTAGTGGAAGGCAAGATTTTAGTTCTTGGATCTTTCGGATTCCTCATAGTGGTCAGCAAACGTCAATCCCAAGTGACTCAGAGAATATAGCTGTGCTTCCCCGGTAACGGCACCAGAAAAAGGTCTTGATAACCCACAAGTGTAGGAGATCGCAATAGTTTTCGAGGGTAGAGTATTCGACCCAAATTTGTTGATTCGCCTCAAGGGGAAACGAAAGAATATTCTCAAGTATTAGCAGCTGAGTTTGTCAGATTCAACCACACCTGAAAGATTAGTGTCTGCAAGCAAAGTATCAGTAGCAAAGTAGTATGATAGCAACGGTGTCAGAAACAGATATGTTGACGGCAGACTATTCCTAACTGTTGTATCAATGGCGCCGGTAAATACCACGTGGACGGGGAACTATTCTTCCCCGACAACGGTGTTGAAAAAGCATCTTGCAACAAGTAACATCAAAGTAGCAAGGAACAACAATATCAGCAGCAGCAGAGTAACAACAGTAGCAATAGTAGTAGCAAAGTGGCCCAATACCTTTTGTAGCAAGGGATAAGCTTGGACAAACTAACGTAGCAAGGACCAGTAGTAAAAGATTCATAGGCAGTGGATCGGTGATGGATAAGTATGACGGATGTGATTCATCATGTAACAGCTATAACATGGAGAGATATGTAACTAGCTCCCGTTCGGCAATCTAATGTAGGCATGTATTCCGTATGTAGTCATACGTACTTAGGGAAAAGAAATTGCATGACATCTATTGTCCATCCCTCCCGTGGCAGCGGGGTCCTAATGGAAACTACGAGATATTAAGGTTCTCCTTTTAATAAAGAACCAGACCAACGCATTAACACTTGGTGAATACATGAACTCCTCATACAATGGTCATCTCCGAGAGTGGTTCCAGCTATTGTCACTCCGGGGTTGCCGGGTCATAACACATAGTAGGTGACTTCAACTTGCAAGATAGGATCTAAAACACACATATATTGGTGACAACATAATAGGTTCAGATCTGAAATCATGGCACTCCGACCCTAGTGACAAGCATTAAGCATGGCAAAGTAGTAGCAACATCAATCTCAGAACATAGTGGATACTAGGGACCAATCCCCGTCAAAACTAACTCGATTACATGATAGATCTCATCCAACTCATCACCGTCCAACAAGCCTACGATGAGATTACTCACGAACGGCGAAGAGCATCATGGAATTGTCGATGGAGGAAGGTTGATGATGACGATGGCGACGATTTCCCCTCTCCGGAGCCTAGAACGGACTCCAGATCTTCCCTCCAGATGAAGAACACGGGGTGGCGGTGCCTCTGTATCGTAGAACGTGATGAAACCTTCTCTCTGATTTTTTTTCCGGGCGAGACGGAAGATATAGAGCTGAGTTTGGGGGCGATGGTGCCACGTGGGCCCCACAAGGCCTCACGGCACGACCTAGGGGGGTGGCCGCGGCCTGTGGGCTTGTGGCCCACTGGCACGCCCCCTCCGATGGATCTTTGCGCATGTATTTTTCTTTTATTCCAGAAAAATTCTCTGTAAATTTTCACGAAATTCTGAGAACTTTTATTTCTGCACAAAAACAACACCATGGCAATTCTTCTAAAAACAACGTTAGTCCGGGTTAGTTCCATTCAAATCATGCAAAATAGAGTCCAGAACAAGGGCAAAAGATTTCGGAAAAGTAGATACGACGGAGACGTATCACATAACTTATCTAAGCAGTGTTAATTTCCTGCTTAGGTAAAATTCTCGGTATACAACTCTGTCAGTAAGATTCTTTTACTATTGTGGATAACATTCCGGTAGCCGCCGGTGGACGAGAGACTTGCCTATTGGTCCGCCTCGTTGTAATGACCAGGAATATGGTTCTATTCGTTCCCCGCCCTTGGTACCTACGTTGTTGCCAACATAACTGACAGGCTATCCTCTGACATGTTACCAAGACCGTATAATATTTCACCCCTGTGCCTACTCTCGGCCCACATGGTGGATCTGTAACCCAAAGTTCCACAGGATTGAAACCTGACTCTCCTGTACATCTTTGACTCCAGGGTATCCCTTACACTTGGCTTCGTATGAAATTCACGAGCCACCATTCAATGGACCAATCACTCTTCGGTACGGATATTATTCAACATGCCAAAGATCAAGTCTGCATTATTCATGAGGATCTGAAGGCTGCTCAGTCTCGTCAGAAGAGTTAGAATGACCGTCATCATCAAGATATGGTCTATCAACCTGGTGAAAAGGCTTATCTTCGTGTCACACCAATGAGAGGTGCACACTGTTTAGGGATCAAGGGCAAGTTTCCTCCTCGCTATATTGGCTCTTTCACTGTTCTCGAAAGGCGTGGAAAAGTAGCTTATCAATTGGAATTGTTGGTGAACCTTTCTCGGGTTCACGATGGCTTCCATGTGTCTCAGCTCCATCGCTGCCTCAAGGATCCTATTCGAGCAGTGGATCATGATATGCTTGGGTTGCAACAAGACCTCTCTTATAAAGAGCATCCGGTTCGCATTCTCGACCAGGCTGAACGTCAGACTCGTCGCAAAGTCACCAAGTTCCTTAAAGTGCAGTGGTTAAATCATTCTGAAGACGAAGCCACTTGGGAACGTGAGGATCATCTTCGTGATGAATACCCCGAACTCTTTCCTTCTACCTCTAAATTCTCGGGACGAGAATTCTTGTTAGTAGGGGAGAGTTGTGACACCCTCAGCTGTTGCTACAGTAACCTCAGTAATTAAACTGAGTAAACCTATGCTAATGGTGCCATGTCACCTTGGTTGCTATTGATAATTTTGCGTTAGTTCAAAATGGTTCAAATTCAAATTTTAAAAATAAGTCCAACGAGAAAAGTTTTTGAAGGTTAGAATAAAAATGTTGGATGAACTACAAATATTCCTTAATAATTTATAGAATTGAAACGGGCATTTTTGAAATTAGTTAGAACCCTTATATATTTAAAACAAAAACTATTAAAAAAATAACTAATAAGAAAAGAAAAAAAAAGGAAAATCCCCCCGGCCCAACTAGGCCATCGGCCCAGTAGGTCGGCCCACCTAACCTAGCCCCCCCAGCCCACTACACCCAGGAGGTATATATAAAGGCCCCCCTAGAACCCTCGCGCCAACCCACCCCATTCCCACCAGCCCGCCGCCAGGAACCGAGGGGACCGAGCCCCTCGTCACACCCCACGCTCGCCCCTCGTCAGTTTTCCCCACGCCGATTCACCCCACGAGCCCCCAGTGGCTCGATCCCGTCGCCCCACTCAGCGTCGCGCCTCTACACTCCCCTCGCGAGCGTCCCCGCCGCTCCTCCCCTCGATCCTCTCCTCCCCTCGATCCTCCCTGGATCGAGGCCCGCTTCCCGTCGCCCCGTTTCCTCCCCACCGCCTCTTCTCCCATCGCTCCCTCCTGGCCCCCTCGCCAGATCGAGCGCCAGCCCTCCTCCGTGACTCCCACGACGCCGCCGCCCCCTATGCCTCCCCTCACCACCTCCGCCGCCGGCCCCCCTGTGCCTCCCCTCACCACCTCCGCTATCGGCCCCTGTTGTGCCTCTCTCTCTCGCACGACGCCCTCGCTCCCCATCCGCCCCTCGCGTCAGCCGCCTCTGCCCCCGATCTAGAGCTAGGCAGAGCCCCACCTCGCCCCGACCCTCCACAGGAGGCCCCTCCTCCAACACCAGCGCCACCTCACCGAGAGCTCCTCCTTGCCGGAACCGCTCCGCCTCCCCGTCAGCCTCCTCGTCATATTCTTCACCGGAGTCCTCGTCCTCGTCCTCAACGGCTCCATCGAGCCTTGCCGAACCCGCCCCCTACAACGTGGGTGAGAACACCGCCTCTCCCTCTCCTCCTTTCCCCCGTTCCGGCGTTCACCGCCTCGTTTTGGTTCCGTTCCGATGCCCCACTCCGTGGCCTCGGTGACCTCCATCACGCCCTTCCGGCCTTCTGTTAGTAGTAGTGTTCCTGTAGGTTGTGGGGGAGAGGTTAGAAACGAAAATAAAACAAAAAGACAATGTGTATGTATGTATGTATTATGTATGTATTATGTATGTATGTATGTATTTGAGTATGTATGCGTGTATGTAGAAAATACATTACGTATATGTATGGATATGTATATGTGTGTGTGTTGTACTGTGGTCAGACCGTTGGCTCACTTCTATGTGGGGCCAACCCCCCACTCCCACTAGCAAGGGGGCCCACGAAACTCCCCCTATAAAAATGTTAAAAATAAGTAATAAAAATAAATATATGATATTATTAATAAATTAAATAAGTAATTAATTAGTTAAGTTAAGTTAATTAATTAATTTGTGTGTTAATTAATTAGATAATTAAGTATTATTGATAATGATTATGAGTAAATAGATTAATTAGATAATTTGTTAATTAAGATAATTAAATTATTCTATTAGAGTATGACACGTGGGTCCCCCACTAAATTAACTTGATTAATTAAGATTTAACCTTAATTAATAAATTGTGTCAGTGACACGTAGGACCCACTGGTCAGCATGACATCACGACGAGACGAACCCGGATACGTCATTCGTTCGCGTGTCACGCGTCCCTAGCATAGCAAACACGAAACTTTTCCATCGTTTTTCATCTGTCTTGTAGTAGCTAGAGACCCGGGAAATATCGTCAGATATTCTTCCGACCTGTCTGCGACATGTGTTGCTGCGTTAGCTCATGCCTAGCGCTGCCTTTAAGCCATATCTTGCTTTGTGATGCTTTTGTTTGTGCTGTTATTTATTGTGTTTCCCCTACGCTACTTATTTTCAGGTAGACCCCGAGACCGATGATGATCCGATGATTGACTACTTCTCGGTTGAGGATCCATTTTGTCTGCAGAGCAACAAGGCAAGCAGACCCCCTTGATCATCCCTATATCGCCTATGTCTTTCTTCCTCCTGCTTGCATTAGAATTTTGCTACTGTTGTAGTTAGCTCCTATATCTGATGCATGGCCTAATTTTGATGAACTGCTACTTTCAGTACCGCACTTTAAATTGTTTAGTATAGGTGGAGCAGTCATCCCCTCTGACCGCTTAGTCCATTTGCCCCGCTTAATTATCGAGTCTTGATCTCTGATCGACAAGCCAGAACCGACACATCACTTACACCCCCCTTAGTTGTACGACGCTACAAAGCTACTATCGGGTACCAAGGGTGACACCTTGATACGTCTCCATCGTATCTACTTTTCCAAACTCTTTTGCCCTTGTTTTGGACTCTAATTTGCATGATTTGAATGGAACTAACCTGGACTGACGCTGTTTTCAGCAGAATTGCCTTGGTGTTATATTTGTGTAGAGATCAAAGTTCTCCAAACGTCCTAAAAATTTACGGGGAGCAGTTTTGGAAAATATCGAAAATATCTGCGGCAAGTTTCACCTCAGGGGGTGTGCTAGTGGGACACAAGCTCTGGCTCCGCCACCACCCCCTGGTGGCGGTCGGCAGGCTTGTGGGGCCCACACGGCTCAGCCGCCCCCAATCTCAAGTCTATAAGATCCCTTTCGTCCCATAAAAAATAAAAAAGGGAAATTTTCGTCGCGTTTTCGATACAGGGGCGCCGCCACCACCTGTTCTTCATCTGCAGGGCAGATCTGGAGTCCATCTTGGGCTCCGGAGAAGGGAAATCGTCGACATCGTCATCATCAACCTTCTTCCCTCACCAATTCCATGAAGCTCTTCGTCGTTCGTGAGTAATCTATTCGTAGGCTCGCTGGGCGGTGATGAGTAGGATGAGATCTATCATGTAATCGAGTTAGTTTTGATGGGGATTGATCCCTAGTATCCACTATGTTCTGAGATTGATGTTGCTACTACTTTGCCATGCTTAATGCTTGTCACTAGGGCCCGAGTGCCATGATTTCAGATATGAAATTATTATGTTGTCACCAATATATGTGTGTTTTAGATCCGATCTTGCAAGTTGTAGTTACCTACTATGTGTTATGATCCGGTAACCCCGGAGTGACAATAACCGGAACCACTCCCGGCGATGACCATAGTTTGAGGAGTTCATGTGTTCACCAAGTGCTAATGCGTTGGTCCGGTTCTTTATTAAAAGGAGAACCTTAATATCCCGTAGTTTCCTTTTGGACCCCGCTGTCACGGGAGGGATGGACAATAGATCTCATGCAAGTTCTTTTCCCTAAGCACGTTTGAGGACACACGGAATGCATGCCTACATCACATTGACGAACGGGAGCTAGCCACATATCTCTCCTTGTTATAGTTGTTGCATGATGAATATCATCCAAACAAATTACCAACCCATTGCCTACGAGTTTGTCCTACTGCTGCTACTACTATTTCTACTGCTGTTACTTGTCTTGCTCCGGTGCTGCTACTACTGCTGTTGTTTTTCTCTGCTGCTACTGTTGCTACTACTGTCGCTTGCTACTATTGCTACTTGCTACTGCTGTCACTACTGCTTTTCCTTGCCGCTGCTACTGCTCGTTACACTGCCGTTACTCGCTACTTTGCTCTCACCTCCCGTCGTGCGAACCAACAAATTTGGGTTGAATACTCTACCCTCGAAAACTGCTGCGAACCCACGCTCTGGTGGGCCATCAACAACATTCTTCTAGTTCCGTTGCCGAGGAGTGCTAGCAGCATTCTTCTGGTGCCGTTGCAGGGGGAGATTTGTTGTCATTAGCATTCGTCTAGACATCGCCAGAGATTGCAAATCAGCATTTTTCTGGCGCCGTTGCCGAGGAGGTATTGCTATATTCTCTGAGTCACTTGGGATTTATATGTGCTGATCACTATGAAGAATCTGAAGGATCCGAAGACCAAAGTCTTGCCCTCAACTACGAGGGGAGGTAAGGAATTGCCATCTAGCTCTGCACTTGATTCACCTTCAGTTATGAGTAAGTTTGCGACTTCACCTCCTGCTAGAAATCTTGATATGTCGCCTGTGCTTGATGATGCTTGTGATACTACTGCTAGATATGCTATGCTTGATACTATGCCTGATGATACTATGCTTGATACTATGCCTGATACTGCTAGAGATGTTATGCTTGATACTGCTTTGCCTGATGATGCTAGAGATGCTATTTTGCGTGATGATGCTATGCTTGATACTCCTAGAGATGCTATTTTGCCTGATGTTCCACTAGGAGTGTTCCTTGATGCTCATATTGCTAGAGTTACTGCCAATGCTCGTGATGCTTCTGAAACTGCCGATACTATTGAGATAGAACCTCCTATTGCTCCTGGTAGCTCTAGCTCTCCTAGATATGAATTGCCTAATATACCTGAGGGTTATGTTATGGAGAAAGAGATAGCTGAGGATTTTCTTACGTGTAAGGATGCCTATGACGCTGATAAATTACTTCTCAAGTGGAAGGAAAAATCTCGGGAAGCTAGGATGAAAAATGACCCGAAGTTTGCCACTTCGCCTATCTTTGTCATCGATAAGTTTTATGAATACTCTGTCGACCCTGAGATAATCTCTGTAGTCGAATCTGATCCTTTTCACGGTTATGAGTCTGAGACGGTCATAGCCCATCTTGCCAAACTATCCGAAATAGCCAACTTTTTCACTAATGAGGAGAAGATCCGCCACTACTATATCCTTAAGTTGTTTCCTTTCTCTCTAAAGGATGACGCTAAAGTCTGGTTCACCTCTCTTGCTCCTGGATGTGTGCATAGTCCCGAGGAGATGGTCTATTACTTCTGTGAGAAATATTTCCCTGCTCATAAGAAGCAAGCTGCCTTGTAGGAAATATACAACTTTGCTCAACTCCAAGAAGAGAGTCTTCCACAAGCTTGGGGGAGGCTCGTCCAGCTACAGAATGCTTTGCCTGATCACCCTCTTAAGAAGAACGAGATACTTGATATCCTCTATAACGGACTTACCGATGCCTCTAGAGACCACCTAGATTGTTGTGCCGGTTGTGTTTTTAGGGAACGAACTGTAGAACAAGTTGAGACCCTACTGAATAACCTCTTGATCAACGATAATGCTTGGACTATTCCCGAATCACCTCCTAAGCCAACTCCTAAAAAAAGAGGTATTCTATTCCTCAGTCCCGAAGATATGCAAGAAGCCAAGAAATCTATGCAAGAGAAAGGCATTAGATCTGAAGATGTCAAAAATCTACCACCTATCGAAGAGATCCATGGTCTCGATAACCCGATACAGGTAGTGGAAGTGAATTCTTTGCGTAGGTTTGATGAGAGTGATATTACTTTTGATAAACCTTCTAGACTATGCTTTGATGAATTTGACAACTTTGTTGCCAAATAACAGAGCTTCAATGATTATGTTAGCAGACTTTTGGAACAAAGTGCTCGTATGCTTAGCCATTTAAGTGCTTGTGTAGACAGAAATGTCAATGATCTGAAGCTTCTGAGTAAACATGCCTCTATGATTACTACTCAGGTAGAACAAGTGCTTAAAGCTCAGAATGACCTGCTCAATGAAATAAATGACAACTCTGCCAGAGTCATTACTAGAGGAGGCAAAATGACTCAGGAACCTTTGTATCCTGAAGGTCATCCTAAGAGAATTGATCAAGATTATCAAGGAATCAATGCTGATACACCCAGTCATCCTAAGGAGAAGAAGAAGGATGATAGAAACCTGCACGCCGGTTCACCAAATACTGTCACACCTGAAGAACCTAATGATATTTATGCGTCTGATGCAGAAACACAATCAGGTGATGAACATGAACCTGGTGACAATATGGACAATGATGTTCATAATAATGCTCAACCTAGCCATGACGAGGATATGGAGATTGAACCTACGTTTAATCCTGATAATCCACAACCGAAGAAGTATGACAAGAATGACTTCACTGCTAGGAAGCATGGTAAAGAAAGGGAGCCATGGGTTCAGAGACCTATGCCCTTCCCTCCTAAGCCATCCAATAAAAAGGATGATGAGGATTTTGAGCGCTTCATTGAGATGATAAGACCCATCTTTCTGTAGATACCGTTAACTGATATGCTCAAGATGTCTCCATATGCCAAGTACATGAAAGATATCGTGACAAATAAACGAAAGATACCAGATCTTGAGATCTCCACCATGCTTGCCAACTAAACTTTTAAAGGTGGAACTCCTAACAAACTTGGTGATCCCGGAGTGTCCACTATACCTTGCTCTATTAAAGGAAACTGCGTAAGAACTGCCTTATGTCACCTTGGAGCCGATGTTAGTGTTATGCCACTCTCTCTTTATCGTAGACTTGAGTTGGATAAGTTGACACCCACTGAAATTTCTCTGCAAATGGCCGACAAATCAACTGCTTTCCATATCGGCATCTGCGAGGATGTGCCTGTTGTGGTTGCTAACACCACTATCTTAACAGACTTTGTTATCTTGGATATTCCCGAGGACGATGCCATGGCTATCATCCTCGGAAGACCCTTTTTGAACACTGCAGGGGTTGTTATAGATTGCAACAAAGGCAATGTCACTTTCCATGTCAACGGTAATGAGCACACCATGCACTTTCCGAAGAAACGACATCAAGTACATTGCATCAATGCTATCGAAAAGACTTCATCGATTCTCATTGGGAGCTTTGAATGCCCTATTCCTCGTGTCAAGATGAAGTATGATTTGCTTGTTGGGGAGATACATATCCCCATTGAGGTGACTTAGTGTCTATTCGAAAATTCTCCGTTCTCTCTTGCGATTCGTGAAGGTTTTGTCATAAGGACTTGATCAATCCCATTGACGGTTTTCTTTCGATGAACATGAAACGGATGAATCAAGGAGTCACTACTGCTTTTCCTTGCCGATGCTACTGCTCGTTACACTGCCGTTACTCGCTACTTTGTTGTTACTACTTTGCTTGCAGATACTAATCTTTCAGGTGTGGTTGAATCTGACAAATTCAGATGCTAATACTTGAGATTATTCTCTCACCTCGTATCGTGGTTTTGTCACGGCAGATGTCCTCGTGAGAGAACTTAGGTGTGAGGCCATCGCAACCATGTGGCGGCTTGAAGGGGTTGGTCGGAATCGAGAGACGCGAGTTTACCCAGGTTCGGCCCCTCCGATGGAGGTAAAAGCCTACGTCCTGCTTGTGTTCCATTGTTGGAGATCATGATCTTGATTACAAGGGTGCAGACTTGACACCTCTAATCTCGTGGGTGTCTAATCTGTCTCTCTAATGATATGTCTTGTCTAGACCTAAGTTGTGTCTCTTGTCCCTCTTGGGGCGCCTTACCCCTCCTTATATAGGTGGAAGGGGTAGGTTTACATGTAGAGTCCTACTAGGAGTAGGAATAGGACTAGTCTCTCTTGAATCCTAATCCGGGTCTTGTTTCCTTCTTGTGGGAGTCTTTCTTCTTGGGCCTTCTTTTATGAGTCGACCCTCCTGGCCTCTCTATGAGTCGCCTTATGCCAGGGTGCACGCTGGGCCTTGGGCCTTTGTCATTTATCTAAGTCGCCTGTGGGGACAAGTATGAGTCGCCCGCCAGGTCACTGCTGAGTCGCCGATGAATCGCCAAGTCCTTTGGCGGGTCATACTCCAAGCCGGGTTACACTGCGGGGTATATCCCCGACATTAGCCCCCAAGGTTACCTTGAATTTATTCATGGTAAGCTCCTGAAATAAGAATAATAAATAAGTTAAGGGACCGGCTTGCTCCTCTGGCCGGCTTGATTTACTGAAGTGGCTCCTTGAAAAATCCGGGTTTCTTCGAGCCGTCTTGTCGATCATCTTGTTGGTACGTGTCTTTTGTAAAAATGCATATGCCATTGAGTCGGCCTCCAATGGTTTGGCTTGATGAAAAATTTGGAAATAAGAAATCCACACAATGTTGAACTAGCTTCTCTCGCTTCGGCGGGTTATGATTGACAATGGCGGGTCATGATTGACAATGGTGGGTCATCATTATTAGTAGTGCCCCGTCAAACAACTGAACTCCAATTGACAAATCCGTGTGATGTTGAGCCGTTCTTTCAGTGCTTCAACTAGATACAAATATGCTGAACCGGTCTCCCAATACTTCATCTCCATGACAGAATAAAATGTGCTCTTCAATTCTTTGATATATCCATATTACCTGTAGCCCCCAAGGGCCGGGTCATCAGTGTGTGATGGGCCGGGTCTTCAATTTGAACCTCATGATCTATGAAACAACTTAGTGTTGTAACCCCCAAGGGCCGGGTTGTCTTGCCTGCAGCAACCTGGGACTTTAGAAATTATGATCTGAATAGTGTAACCCCCAAGTGACGGGTCGATTGCTTGCGGCGACTCGGGACTTCCATGTTCTTCTCTTGAATATAGAGCGGTATGTAGCCTTCCAAGGCCGGCTTATCTCCTTAAGGTAGCCGGGTCTGTCGATGATGTGATGATTTGAAAAACGGATTGCATTAACCCCCAAGTGTCATGGTCTATGCTTGCAGTGACATGGGGCTTTCATACTTTGATGTAATCTTGATTTGAATAATGTAGCCCCCAAGTGCCGGGTTGTGTGCCTGTAGCGACTCAGGGCTATTCCTTCCATTGTAGAATAAAATCATATCCACTCTGTGAGCTGATGATGCCTTTGTGATAAACGAAATCCTTGACCGTGGTTGCAATGTAACCCGGCAATTATATCCTTGAGAAATCCATATGTTGGAGAAATCCATATATGTTGTAGTTTACTACAGAACACAAGTTGAAGAAATCCAAGGGCCGGTCAATTAGATGACTCCGCATTATATGTGATAGGACGGCTCTTTGACAATAATCAATTCTTCCGAGCTGGCTTTAAAAAAACCCCAATCATTTAACACTGGTTATGATAAACCATGATAAAAATCCAGCCAAATTGGCTATTCAAAAATTTATTTGCACCTGCAAGAATTTATGCTTTGACCTGGTTTGAAGACCGGCATGATAAGTATGTATGATGTATGATGCAATGCAATATGATGCATATATATGATATGATAAATACGGCATCAAGCTATTTTAAATGAGCCGACTCAGTGAGTCAAGGTGGCTAGCACCTTAGTGAGTAATGGGTGATAATAAATAGCAATCGGCCCAAGATATTTTGAGGCGAGTCAGTAAAAAGCCTGAAAAACCTTGTGGCAGTGCTAGGAAGGTAAAAAATAGCAATTTTGTTGGCTCATAAGGTCGCGACAGGATAGGGCAAGTCAAAAAGCTCAAGCGCCACCCAAGATAATGATTTCGTCGGCTCATAAGGTCGCGACAGGATAGGGCGAGTCAGAAAGGTCAAGCGCCACCCTAAGATGATGGTTTCGTCGGCTCATAAGGTCGCGACAGGATGGGGCGAGTCAGAAAGCTCAAGCGCCACCCTAAGATGATGGTTTCGTCGGCTCATAAGGTCGCGACAGGATGGGGCGAGTCAGAAAGCTCAAGCGCCACCCAAGATAATGATTTCGTCGGCTCATAAGGTCGCGACAGGATAGGGCGAATCAGAAAGCTCAAGCGCCACCCTAACATGATGGTTTCGTCGGCTCATAAGGTCGCGGCAGGATGGGGCGAGTCAGAAAGCTCAAGCGCCACCCTAAGATGATGGTTTCGCCGGCTCATAAGGTCGCGACAGGATGGGGCGAGTCAGATAGCTCAAGCGCCACCCAAAGATGATGGTTTCGTCGGCTCATAAGGTCGCGATAGGATGGGCGAGTTAGAAAGCTCAAGCGCCACCCTAAGATGATGGTTTCGTCGGCTCATAAGGTCGCGACAGGATGGGGCGAGTCAGAAAGCTCAAGCGCCACCCTAAGATGATGGTTTCGTCGGCTTATAAGGTCGCGATAGGATGGGCGAGTCAGAAAGCTCAAGCGCCACCCTAAGATGATGGTTTCGTCGGCTCATAATGTCGCGATAGGATGGGGCGAGTCAGAAAGCTCAAGCGCCACCCAAGATAATGATTTCGTCGGCTCATAAGGTCGCGGCAGGATAGGGCGAGTCAGAAAGCTCAAGCGCCACCCTAAGATGATGGTTTCGTCGGCTCATAATGTCGCGATAGGATGGGGCGAGTCAGAAAGCTCAAGTGCCACCCTAAGATGATGGTTTCGTCGGCTCATAAGATCGCGACAGGATGGGGCGAGTCAGAAAGCTCAAGCGCCACCCTAAGATGATAATTTTTCTATAATGACCCGTGGTTCTTGAGTTATTCATCCCAGTTTGAGTCTGCCGAGCCATGTCCATGTAGCCCCTGAGTCTTAAGTCGACTCAAGGAGGCGGCTTGAGAGTCTCCATACTCGATTGTGGTATAAACTGACAGAGAAAAGATACCGGTATTCGCTCCATTTCCGATATATAAAGCCACTGCACCGGCAAGTTGATGTTGTCCGGACCATGAGGGTGGCGACTTGCGTCCTTCTGTTGGGCGGCTCGTACAGGTGAGCACTGCACCGACGGTTGATAGAAACCGAACCATTGGGGCCGGCTACTTGCGTCCGTCTGTTGGGCGGCTCGTACAAGCAATCTCTGCACCGATGAGTTAATATAAACTGCGTCGTGAGGACGGCGACTTGAGTCCGTCTGTTGGGCGGCTCGTATAGGCGAGCACTGCACCGGCGGGTTGACATAATCCGGTCGTGAGGGCGGCGTCTGGCGTTTTGGCCTGGACTCGAGAATTGGTCGTGGCGTTGTAAGCCGTCTTGGTTGTGTAGACATGAGAGTTGGCCGCGTCATTGTAGGCCGTCTTTGTTTGCACGGACGTGAGAGTTGGCTGCGTCATTGTAAGTCACCTCGAATGGCGAGTCGCCCGTGTCGTTGCAGGACGGCGGGGATGGCGAATCGCCCATGGCGTTGTAGGCCAGCACGGACGGCGAGTTGGCTGTGGCGCGTTGATTGACACGAGCTTCGTACTCGTAATATGACATCATTTTTAATAAACAATCATCCTGCATAGTAACATATTACAAGCCAAAAGGAATTATTCTCAAAGGAATTTAATATATATGGAAAAATAGATTGGAGAAATATCACCTGATATTTTGTCGGTTGAACACGGACGCCGATATTAGATAATGATGGACACAGTCGGACGACTGCTTAAGATGTATTTCTAATTGTAGTAATTGTATCAACGTGATCTTCTCTTCTTTAGTAATGACTGCCTGGGAGCGTCATATTGAAGTAGCAGCCAATTGACTTTTCCTCTGTACGCAGGTACTGCCTCAGGCTTTAGATTTTCGGACATGTCCTGATGACATGATCAATTCTTGATACTATTCTTCTTGGAGATTGTCTCACGTGGTGATGGACTGGGTGATCCGTACGCTTCATACGCGAGCAGAACTAATTCATGTACAGCTTCCAAGTTTCTCCACGTAGTGCCCTATTCTTCTTCTTTTCTTTTTGCTAATGGGAAAGGTAACCAAGACTCGATCCCAACTCGACCGTGAGGCTTGCTGAGTGTGTTTGGCGTCTGGTGTTTAGGCTCCAGGCACGCGCAAGGCTCTTGCAGCTGGTGGTCCTGGTCCCCAGCGACAAGAGGTGCGAACAACGGGCCATGGCTGCTCGGATGGGAGGTTTAGCACAGGCCCAGGCCGCTCGGAGGTGAAGACTGCGACTGAAACAACGGCGGCTCAGTGACAGGAAGCCAACGGCGGCTTTATCAGCGACGTGTGATTGGAAGCGAGGCACCTGAGCCGGCCAGGCGGCTCAGCTTACGACGGCCGGAGCGACCAAGATGGCCCACGGCGGCTCGGAGACGCATACTTGACGGCAAGAACGACTGACGGCGGCGGGCCATGGAAACGGCGGCTCAGAGTTGGTTGGCTCAATGCAAAGGCTTGGCAGGTTGATGTGTGACAACAGATGCAGCAAGGCGGGATAACTGGATGGATGTGTGTGCAGCATGAGCACGGATGCAGCGAGGCATTTGACTTCTACTCAAAGGATTGTGAGCTACTCTAGCTTGAAAATGCGGCAGCAGGAAAAAGGCAAAACGGGGCGTGCTCGGCGTAGGCCGACGCGACGACGGCTTCTGGTGTGGTCGACAACGTGGTGTCTCAAAGCACGGCGTATTGACGAGAAGGTGCGTCGGCGAGGCGATTCGACGGCAATGAAGTAGTGAATCCGTGTCCTTTTCTTTGATCTGGACACCTCATGCATACAAATACGAGTGGCCAACCCTTTTGATTGATTACTTCCCTTGCGTACAACAAACACCTTCCTTTGATTCCGGCTTGATTCATACGATGCGGCAAAGGTACTCACAGTGGGACAACGCCGGTTTGGACACGCGGCTGCGGAGCAAGGCGACTCGAAGTGACGCATCGGCAAGCTCGGGCCGGTGGCAGCGGAACGTCGCCGACTCGGAGCGATACGACTGCCGTCTCGAACACACGACGGTGGAGCGAGGCCGACTCGGAGCGACGCGGCGGCTGGCTCGGACGTGCGGCGCCGGAGCGAGGCCGACTCGAAGCGACGCGGCGGCTGGCTCGGACGCGCGGCGGCAGAACGAGGCCGACTCGAAGCGACGCGGCGGCTGGCTCGGACGCGCGGTGGTGGAACAAGGCCGACTTAGAACTATGCGGCTGTTGACTTAGAACTATGCAGGTCTCAGCGACTTTGAACTTGTACATCTCGATGGATCGAACAACAACAGTTGGATATCGCGGATCGGCAGATTTCCTCGGGTCTTGAAGCTAGCAGCAGTAGCAACTCGGTTCGTTGTCGGATGAGGTGTCCGGTCTGTAGCCGGCCTTGGCGACTTAGGACGATGCAATGGAAAACGATCACAGATCGCCTGATTGCACGTGATGGCGCACGCAAGCGCAACCCTAATTTTCCTTCAACTCAATAGATCTTGTATTATCAACAGCTTCTCAATCCTTGAAAAAGTTTCCTTCAAGAACACAATACCACCGTGCGATCGGCCCCACGGTGGGCGCCAACTGTCGTGGTTTTGTCACGGCAGATGTCCTCGTGAGAGAACTTAGGTGTGAGGCCATCGCAACCATGTGGCGGCTTGAAGGGGTTGGTCGGAATCGAGAGACGCGAGTTTACCCAGGTTTGGCCCCGCCGATGGAGGTAAAAGCATACGTCCTGCTTGTGTTCCATTAATGGAGATGATGATCTTGATTACAAGGGTGCAGACTTGACACCTCTAATCTCGTGGGTGTCTAATCTGTCTATCTAATGATCTGTCTTGTCTAGACCTAAGTTGTGTCTCTTGTCCCTCTTGGGGCACCTTACCCCTCCACATATAGGTGGAAGGGGTAGGTTTACATGTAGAGTCCTACTAGGAGTAGGAATAGGACTAGTCTCTCTTGAATCCTAATTCGGGTCTTGTTTCCTTCTTGTGGGAGTCTTTCTTCTTGGGCCTTCTTTTGTGAGTCGGCCCTCCTGGCCTCTCTATGAGTCGCCTTATGACAGGGTGCACGCTGGGCCTTGGACCTTTGTCATTTATCTAAGTCGCCTGTGGGGACAAGTATGAGTCGCCCGCCAGGTCACTGCTGAGTCGCCGGTGAATCGCCAAGTCCTTTGGCGGGTCATACTCCCAGCCGGGTTACACTTCGGGGTATATCCCCGACACCTCCCGTCGTGCGAACCAACAAATTTGGGTTGAATACTCTACCCTCGAAAACTGCTACGAACCCACGCGCTGGTGGGACATCAACAACATTCTTCTAGTTCCGTGGCCGAGGAGTGCTAGCAGCATTCTTCTGGTGCCGTTGCAGGGGAAGATTTGTTGTCATTAGCATTCGTCTAGCCATCGCCAGAGATTGCAAATCACACCTCGCGAAGTACTCATGATGATACCTCTGTAGTGTAGCTAGTCGGTCGTGGTTATCGAGAGTGACTCCTCTTTCACCATTCCCGACGATGCCTCTATCGTGCAACCCCGATTCCTCTAGGTCCACCTTGACGGATACATCGTTCGGAATCCAACGAGGGTGATACCTTGGATTCTCCCTGATATTTGTACCACACAGTTACTTCACCATGTTACTGGGATCTTTGATGAATAGATGTTAGGAGGGTGGATTCCCGCGTGTTTGTGTCGATGACATAATTAAAATGATAATTGATTTGGGTATTTGATCTGGGTTGGTCGGAGACCTTTTCGCACTAACCGGCTATGCGGAATTATGGGTACTCGACGTCGCGGTATCAGCCGAAGCTCTTCAGATGTCAGCGATGGAGCGGCGCGCGCCCGAGTGGCCCCGAGATGCATAGCTCTTGTATTAAGGGGTGCTAGGACTGACATATGTCTTGAAATATGTCTTGAATATCTTGGTACCTTTGAAGCTCTTTGCATCTTTACAATATAATACTCTTGTGTTTTCTCAAATTTGTTTTCCCAAGTGTGCTCCTACTGCTAAGATGCTCAAGATCCACAAGGTAAGTATATGCACCACATCCTTGTTCATGATGATCTCTTGTTTCTTGCAAATATTGTTTGCAAGAGGGAGTCTTGAACATGAAAGCTCTTAATTCACATATGTTTGATCCATACATCCAAGATCTATATGACTTGTCGTGTCCTTTCTGCTATGTGTGTGCCCATGCATTCCAAAGCAACTATCCTTTAAAAGGGAATTGCACACATTTAGGGGGAGCTTTTACTAGTCATGTATCTTTCAAAGTTGTCATATTCTATTAATTATCCTTATTTGAAGCTTTGATTGTATGTTGTCATCAATTACCAAAAAGGGGGATATTGAAAGCACATATGCTCCCTTGGTGGTTTTGATAATTAATGACAACATACATTGTCGCTTGGACTAACACTTTTATCTAGTATATTTCAGAATAGGCCATAGATATCTTTGGATAAAGGCTTATGTGGAGATGCCCCTTTGATGCAAGGAAGAAATGGGATTGGCCCAATCTTCAAGCTAGAAGAGTCCTCATTTTATATTTGTGAGAAATCACATTTCAGTCCATAGGAAAGGCAATACCATTAAAAGGGGGTGAGGTATTAAAATGAACCGATTGCTCAAGTGATCAAAGTTAGCCACCAAAATACTCAGTCATTTTTCCCACATAACAATTTTGTCCAAATACTAATATCCAAAATCAGCGCCACCAAGTTTTCAGATTCGGCCATACCGATTTTCATCTCAGACAGAACCCTAGCCATTCCCACCAACTCGGTGCAATCGAAACCTTATCGGTGCTACCGAGTTTGGGTGACCAACATTCTATTGCCTCGATACACAAAATCAAAATTTCCGAGTTTGAGTATCGGTGTCACCAAGTTTGTTCATCTGGTCGTTAGCCACCTTTTGAGTGCCACCGAGTTTCGTATATCGGTTCGACCGAGATTCAAAAGTTGTCGCCTTTAGTGAAAGTCGGTACCACCGAGTTGATGACTTCGGTGTCACCGAGTTTTCCACTTTAGGTGTAACGGTTGGATTTTGTGTGTTTCCTATATATACCCCATCACCCACCTCTCATTCGTGGGAGAAACACTCAGAACACACACTTCATTGCGAGATCCATTTTTCTAAGAGAGAGCCACCTACTCATGTGTTGAGACCAAGATATTCCATTCCAATCATTTGAAACTTGATCTCTAGGCTCCCCAAGTGGCTTTCCACCAAATGAATCTCTGCTACCCATGCCTATTCCGTGAGAGATTAATTTTGTGTTGAGGAGACTATCTTTAGAAGCATAAGAGCAAGGAGTTCATCGTTCTACCACAACTATTACCTTTTGGAGGGTGGTGCCTCCTAGATTGGTTAGTTGTCGCTTGGGAGCCTCCTACTTCGTGTTGTGGAGTTGAACCAAGATGTTTGTAAGGGCAAGAAGATCTCCTACTTCGTGAAGATCTACCGTGAGTAAGACTAGTCCTTCATGGGTAGAAGCCGTGGTGGAATAAACAAGGCCGCTTCTTCATGGACCCTTCATCGGTGGAGCCCTTCGTGTACTCTCGCACCCGTTACCCTCTGTGGGTGAAGTCCCCACTAACATGGACGTACGATAGCACCACCTATCGGAACAATGCCAAAAATCACCGTGTCAACCTTTTTGCGTTTGATCTCCTAAACTCTACTCCTTTACATGTGCAAAGTCTTTACTTTTATGCTCCCATTTATGTTGACTAGCATGTGTAGGGTGTATTAGACTTGTTAATATTACTGAAATTCTGCCCTCCATAAGATTTGCTGAGGCTAGGATTTTTATCTTGACAAGAAGTCTATTCACCCCTCTAGAAACACCTTCTTTCGATCCTAAAATTGGTATCACAGCGAGGTTTTGAAAACCTTGGTTTAATCAGTGTTGGAGGAAGATGAATGTGACTAGTTCCCAGAGTTTTAGTTGTTGAGTGCCCATTCTCAATGGTGAGTATTTTAGACAATGGAAAGATGAAATACTTGATATATTTGATGAGTTCCATTTGCGCAAGTATGTTGAATATCCCTATGCGCCTTCCATTGATCCCATACATCCTTCTCATGATGATGAAATTGATATGCTACCAAGTTAATTTTGAATTTTCTATAGATCTTCTAAAACACAATTTTATAGTTGTTAAACAGTAAAATAAATGCTACCATGTTATTCTACACATTTTTGTAGCCAAGTTACATATATCGAACAATTTAAACGGAGCGACAGTTAATTAACTATGACATAAACCATTTCTACATGGCATCTATGCAATTAATTTAAACATCAAGTTAAATATTTTAAACACATCTGAGAGCTGGATATTCTAAAACTACACACAATTCTAAGCATTTTTCATGAAGCAAGTTTTTGAAACCGATGCACGGTTAAATAATTTGAATTAAATAATTTTAATATGTCATCACACAAATCAATCCAAACAACACATTTAAATATTTTTAACATGCATGAAAGTTGTAAATTATTAATCTACACAAAATTCTAAACATTTTTCATATTCAAATCATGTTCCAATGCATGGTTAAAGATTTATTAGCATTTTAAAATCACAACATTTTATGTAATTTTAAAATACACCAGATAACTAGCAAAATCGTACACAATAAACAAAATAGCTACGGGACGAATCATGAAAGTGTAATTTTGTTATAAAACGCGTTGGGCAAGGGATAGTCAGGTTACGAGGCTCACCAAAGCGGGCTTTGGCCCACGCGAGCATAAATCCAGGTGGGGTAGGTGGGCCGAGTGGTCCATGGGCGGTGGCGACGGCTTGGCGCGGCCCACACACGGGCGAGGCCGAGCAAGGCGCGTGGGAGGGGAAAGCTGGGCGAAGGCAGGCTAGCTTTTGGTCCGCGGGACCTGGTTGGTGAGCCGCCAGCAAGGTTGGCCCGCGAGTGCCGGATCGGGTGCTGCGGCGTCGTGACCGCGACCTCGGCTTCTCGGCCCCGAGAAAACCATGGCGGCGGCTCGGCTTGGATCTCCGACAGGCGAGCACTCCGACGACGTGAGGAGGAGGAGGGAGTCTAAATCCGGGGTGGAGGGTCCCATTCTCAGTGACTATGAGTTGCGGGGTCAGCGGCGGACTTCCATAGCTACAACACCTACGGGGATAGAGGGAGAGATCCGGTGAGGGGGAGAGGGAGGAAAGAAGAAGAAGGGAGAGGGATGAAGGAGGGAGGCGGCCTAGGCCTGGCAAGGTTGGTGGCCCTCCGACAGCCGTCGGGGACGAGTAGGGATGCGGGGTTGAGCGGCAAGTCCGGGAGCTCGAGGTTCCCTCTTGATTGAGATCGAGGAGGAGCTCTCCTCCTGGCTGTGGGGAACGACAGGAGATCCGGTCCTAGGCGGGCCTCCAGATGGGCTCAGTGGGCCCTTTGTGGTTGGGGGAAGGGAGTTGGCGTCTACGGGTTGGGGAGGTTGGTGGCTGCAGACGGATTTCGAGGAGGGGAGAGGGAGGACAGATTTGGAAGGGGATGAACATATATATAGCAGGTTAGCTAGGGTTAGGGTGGATTTTGCTCCGATTTCGACCGTACGATCACAATCGAATGGACGGATCAGAGGGCAAGGTCTAGTGGGCTATGGGCTGTGTAGAGTGACCATGGGCTGAGAGAAAAGAGGGATATGAGCAGCCCGTGACACAGTTTATAAAAGCAAAAAACGTCCAATGAATAAACCGATGACGGTGCCGCTACGGTCGACTGTTCGGTTATCAAACGGACTCCGATTGCGATGAATTTGGCAAACGGACTACCTACACTATAATAAGACCGCACGCCAAGTTTCAACCCAATCTAAGAAATTTTTATAAACACTTTTAAAAACAATATTCAAATGACGTCGCGGGCGCGTGCGTATGTGGTTGGTCTCAAAAGGGTCAATGACAAAAACAAAGAGAAAGGACAACTAACAATGGATGGAAGTTTTGAAGAATGATGAAAACAGAGTGTCGATGCAATGCGGACGATGCGTTGACGGATGTGACGAACAAAATAAAACACACAACCACAATGGAATAAAAGGGGAATCTTGTGGAGCGTCGGTTCTGGGCTGTTACATGGTGGCCAGTATCTTCCATGTTAAATAGGTTATTCTCAAGACGAGTGTTTATTCACTTGTCATTGCACAAGAGTATGGTGGTAATAGGGATGCCCAATCCCAAAATTCAAAAAAAATTATTTGACGTTGTCAAGTAATAAATTCCTTGGGAAGTGTTGGTATGGACGGTACCTGTGGATGCGGCTAGCCATGGAATGTGAAAGAATGGTGAAAAAAAGGAATAAACTTTATTTTCAGTTTCTGAACCGCCTATAATTTGTTTTCATGGAGGATATTTGAAACCCTTAGTCGTTTTCGTCGACAGGAAAAGGATACCACCCAAAAAACATTGATCTCTAAATTTTTCACTTTGAGCTCTGTCACTTCTACAAATCCATGCTTCCCTCTGTGAAGGGCCTATCTATTTACTTTATGATTTTGTTTTTGAATTTGATTCTCCATCTTCTCTTATAAAGCACAAACTAAGGAGCAGCATTATCGTACTTGAGCATTGGATGCAGTTAATATTTGAGTGTGTTGCATGAATGGATCAATGATGGAGCACGACGGGCTAGGAATAGCGTTATTTAGCATTGATATTTTGAAAGACCCGGTTGCTTGTTGATATGCTTGAGTATTAAAATTTTCATGTCAAACTATAGACTATTGGTTTGAATCATCTACAAATCCATATGTTCATGCCAAAAAGAAAAAGAATATGGTGATATTGTGAGGAAACATTCCACATCATTTTTTTGTTTTTATCATTTACCTACTCGAGGACGAGCAAGAATTAAGCTTGGGGATGCTGATACGTCTCTAGTGTATCTATATTTTTTTATCATTACATGTTGTTATAATATCATTCATGGATGTTTTAGGATCATTTCATAGCAACTTTATATCATTTTTTCGGACTAACCTATTGACATAGTGCCTAGTGTGAGTTGTTCTTTTTTCCTTTGCACAAAATCAATATCCGATTAAGTCCAAATGCCACGAGACTTTACAAAGATTTTTTCTGGACAAGAAGGAACTTGGGAACCAAGAAGTAACACCAGAAGAGGCCCATGCGGCCCACTAGACACAAGGGTGCGCCCAGGGCCCCTAGCGCAGTCGAGTGCCTAGTAGGGCCCTCAGTCACCTCCTCCACCAGCTGTGAGATCTATAAATACCCCAATATTTAGAAAACCCTAGAGGAGTCAACGAAAAATCATTTCAGCCGGGCAAGTTCTAGGAGCCACGAAATCCAATCTAGAGCCTGTTTTAGAGAGGAACACGATCAGGGGGGGGGGGGTTCACCATCCTCATTGGTGCTCCTCCGATGATGTGTGAATAATTCATATGAGACCTACACATCCGTAGGAAGTAGATAGATGGCTTTCTCTCTCGTTTTGTTTCTCAATACAATGGTCTCTTGGAGATCCATATGATGTAACTCTTTCTTTTGCGGTGTGTTTGTTGGGATCCGATGAATTGCGAGTTTATGATCAGATCTATGAAATCATATTCATGCTTCATTATTATAGCCTCGTATTTTGTCTTTGATATTTGGTTTTTATCTGTCCAACTTGATCTTTTTATCTTGTAGTGGGAAGAAGTGCTTTGTGATGGGTTCGATCTTGCAGTGCTCAATCTCAGTGACAGAAAGAGGCATGACACGCATATATCGTTGCTATCAAGGATAAAATGATGGGGTCTATTCCTACATGAATAGATCTCGTCTACACCATGTCATCTTTCTTAAGGCATTACTCTGATTCTCCATGAACTCAATACACTAAATGCATGCTAGATAGCGGTCGATGTGTGGAGTAATAGAAGTAGATGCAGGCAGAAGTCAGTCTACTTGTCTTGGACGTGATGCCTATATACATGAGCATTGTCTTGAATATCATCATAATTATTTGCTCTTCTATCAATTGCCCCAACAGTAATTTTTCCACCCACCGTTTGCTATTTTCTCGAGAGAATCCACTTGCGAAACCCACGACCCGGAGTATATTTCGCATCATCTATTTACGATCTCTATTTTGTTATTCATGTTTCTATTTTATTTTCTCTTTTATTTCAAGATCTATCATCAGAAAACCCCAAAATACCTTGTTGCGTTTAATTTTTTACCACTCTTATTTGCATCTATCAATCTATCCTTACTTTACCCACGAGGGATTGACAACCCCTCCACGTGTTGGGTAGCGAGGATTTGCTATTTGTGTGCAGGTGTTGCTTACATAGTCTTGTGGATGTTCCTACTAGATTGATACCTTGGTTTCATTATTGAGGTAAATACTTGTCGTTGCTTTGCTACATCACCCATTAAGCTTGGAGGGAAACCAAAGCAAATTAGCTGTGAGTCAAGCCCCACTAGCCCCACTTTCATACACTATGGCTAGAATAGAACGAGTTGACAATAGTATGTCCTATTTTAATTAGAATTAATATTAATTTCATAATAGTAATAAAACTTTAAAATTTAATATCAAATAATTCATAGCTGAGATGAAAAAGTCTTATACATGAAAGTTGATCAGAAAAATCCAACGAATCCGAATACACTGTCCGTTCATGTGTCACATGCCCCTAGCATGATGAACATGGATATTTTGGCATTAGAATCACTTGTACGGTAGTATCCAGAGACCCAGGAAATGTCGTGACATGTTTTCCCGCTTCATCCATGACGTGTAGTACTACGTTAGCTCATGCCTAGCACTGTATATTGCCATGTCATGCATCGTGATGCCCCTTGTTTCTTGTATTTATTGTGTCTCCCCCCTCTTCTCTCTGGCAATATGAGAGTGACGACACAAGTCATGAGACGGAACGATGGGAGTTGCATGGCAATATATCTCGGAATGGCTATGAAGATGCCATAGTAGGTAGGTATGGTGGCTATTTTGAGGAAGGCATATGGTGGGTTTGTGCACCGACAAAAATTGCGCGGTACTAGAGAGGCTAGCAATGGTGGAAGATGAAAGTGCATCTATACCATGGACTCACATTAGTCATGAAGAACTCACATACTTGTTGCGGAAGTTTTTATCAGTAATCGAAATAAAGTGCTAAACACATACTCCTAGGGGAAAGCTTGGTAGGTGTTAACTATCGCGCTATCCCGACCGCAACACAAAGGGTGACAATCAATAGATCAATTATGCTCCGACTTCCTAACATAGCGCTTCACCATACGTGCATGTTACGGGAATCACTAACTTCAACACAAATATTTCTAGATTCACAACACCCTACTAACATAACTCTTTAATATTACCAAATCCACGTCTCAAAACTAGTTGAGAGGAATCAAACTTCTCTTTCTACTCAATGCACATGGAGATGGAAGTTTTTGTATCCTCTTTGGGTACCTATCACCTTTGGGACTACTTTCATAGCACAAAACAACTACCAAGTCACGCATCGCCGTCCTCTAAAAGATCTAAGTGAAGCACAATGAGCATTCTAGCAAATTCACGATGAGTGCATGTCTCTCTCAAAAGGTGTGCAGAAAGGATGATTGTGACACAACAAAAAGAAAAGACTCCTACGATACAAGACGCTCCAAGCAAAACACATATCATGTGGTGAATAAAAATATAGCTCCAAGTAATGATACCGACGGATTGAAGATGAAAGAGGGGATGCCTTCCCGGGGCATCCCCAAGCATAGGATTTTTGGTGTCCTTGAATTTGGCTTGGGATGCCTTGGGCATCCCCAAGCTTGAGCTCTTTCCACTCTTTATCCCTTTGTCCATGAGAACATCACCCAAAACATGAAAACTTCACAACACAAAACTTAAACAGAAACTCGTGATATCATTAGCACAAGAAAACAAACTACCAGCTCTTTAGGTACTGTAGAAATCTTGATTTCTATTCATATTGGTGTTAGATTACTGTATTCTCACTTTTGCATGGCTAGTACTCCCCCCCCGATACTATCCATAGTTTCATCAAAACAAGCAACCAACACAACAAAAACAGAATCTGTAAAAAATAGACCAGTCTGTAGCAATCTGTATACTTCATATACTTCTGGTACCTCAAAAATTCTGAACAATTACAAAAGCCTGGGAAAAAGGCATATCAACCAGAATAGAAAAGAATCAACTCAAAAGCTCTTTCTGAATAAAAATGAAAAATAATTTCGTGAGCGAAAAGTTTCTGTCTTTTTCCAGCAGGATGAAACGACCAACAACAAACTAGTCATAAAGGTTTTGCTTGGCTCAAACACAAAAAGAAACACAAAAAACACAATCATAACAGAATTATGATGGTGTGGACGCAACAAAACAGAAAGAAAAATATAAATTCATTGGGTTGCCTCCCAATAAGCGTTATTGTTTAACGCCCTTAGCTAGGCATTGATAATTCAATGATGCTCACACAAAAGACAAGAATTGAAGCATAACGAGAGCATCATAAAGCATGTGAAAATCACATCTAAGTCTAACATACTTCCTATGCATAGGCATTTTATAGGAAAACGTATTGTCAAGACCACAAATAGTTACCAAATGCAAGGCAGAAGAAAGAGACAATAGCAATCTCAACATAACGAGAGGTAATTTGGTAACATGAAAGTTTCTACCACAATATTTTCCTCTCTCATAGAAATTACATGTGGGATCATAATCAAATTCTACAATATAGCTATCACAAAGGATATTCTTTTCATGATCCACATGCATGCAAAGTTGACGCTCTTCAAAAATAGTGGGATTATCATCAACTAAAGTCATGACTTCTCCAAACCCACTTTCAATATTATTCCAACCATCATAATCGTCATGAGGGTTAAACAAATTTTCAATATCATAAGAAAAATTATCACCCCAATCACGATCATTGCAACAAGTAGTGGACGTAGCAAAACTAGCATCCCCAAGCTTAGGGTTTTGCATATTTTTAGCATGATTGTCACTAATAGAATTTATAGTGAAATCATTGCAATCATGCTTTTCATTCAAGGAGCCCTCGTGAATCACTTCATGAATTTCTTCATCACGATTTTCAGATTCATGCATCTCAAGCAAAAATCCATAGAGAAAGTCAAGTGCACTCAACTAACTAACAATTGGTTCCACATAATTGGATCTCTTAAAGAGATTAGCAAGTGGATGAGGATCCATATCAATAGATTTTTAGCAAGCGAAGATGCAAGCATATTGAAGGCACATAGCACACAAGCAAAGGAAAGGCAAACGAAAAAAGGCAAATATTTTTGTAATTTTTTGTTTTTCAGAAGTGGGGGAGAGGAAAATGAGAGGCAAAAAAGTAAATGTAAGAGATGAGTTTGCGACACTTACTTGGATGAGTTCTTGACTTGATCCTCCCCAGCAACGACGCCATAAATCCTTCTGCTACTTCTCAAACAACAGCGCCAGAAATTGGCACGTTGATGGAGACTTGGCTTGCGTTGGTTTTTCCCTCGAAGAGGAAAGGGTGATGCAGCACAGGAGCAGTAAGTATTTCCCTCGGTTTGAGAACCAAGGTATCAATCCAGTAGGAGAATCTCGTCAAGTCCAGAGTACCTGCGCAAACACAAAAGAGCTTGCACCCAACGCTATAAAGGGGTTGTCAATCCCTTCAAGATTGATTGCAAAGTGAGATCCGAAGGTGGAAAGTGCAACGAAGTAAAACAGTAAGGCTGAAAATATGGTGTGAAGTAGACCCGGGGGCCATGGTGTTCACTAGAGGCTTCTCTCAAAATAGCAAATATTATGGTGGGTGAACAAATTACTGTCGAGCAATTGATAGAACCGCGCAAAGTCATGACGATATCTAAGGCAATGATCATACATATAGGCATCACGTCCGAGACAAGTAGTCCGATACTTTCTGCATCTACTATTATTACTCCACACATCGACCGCTATCCAGCATGCATCTAGTGTATTGAGTTCATGACGAATAGAGTAACGCCTTAAGCAAGATGACACGATGTAGAAGGATAAACTCAAACCAATGATGAAAACCCCATCTTTTTACCCTTGATGGCAACAACACGATGCGTGCCTCGCTACCCCTTTTGTCACTGGGTGAGGTCACCGCACGGTATGAGCCCAAAACCAAGCACTTCTCCCATTGCAAGAATCATAGTTCAAGTTGGCCAAACAAAACCCATGACTCGAAGAGAATGACAAGGATCTGAAATCATGCAAGAGAGAGATCAGAAGAAACTCAAATAAGATTCATAGATAATCTGATCATAAATCCACAATTCATCGGATCTCGACAAACATAGCGCAAAAGAAGATTACATCAGATGATCTCCATGAAGATCATGGAGAACTTTTTATTGAAGATCCAAGAAAGAGAAGAAGCCATCTAGCTACTAGCGATGGACCCGTAGGTCTATGGTGAACTACTCACGCATCATCGGAGAGGTCATGGTGTTGATGAAGAAGCCCTCCATATCCGAATCTCCCCTCCGGGAGGGCACCAGAACATGCCCCAGATGGGATCTTGCGGAGACAGAAGCTTGCCGTGGCAGAAAAGTATTTTCGTTATTCTCCTGATTTGTTTTAGGGATTTTAGGGAATTTATAGGCGAAGGAGCTTGGGCAGGGGAGGCGTAGGGAGCCCACAAGCCTCGGAGGCGTGGGCCCTCCTGGCCGCGCGATGGGGGCTTGTGGCCTCCCCCGAGACTCCCTGCCTTGGTTCCCAAGCTTTCTGCGTATCTTCTGTTCCGGAAAAAATCTTTTCGGAAGTTTTATTCCGTTTGGACTCCGTTTAAAATCCTCTTCTGAAAAGGGTCAAAAACACAGAAAAAATAGGAACTGGGTGTCACAGCCCTAGATTGTGTTGTTGTTTTCATTTTTGGTTGCATCAGAAAGCATCCATGCATCATGTTAAAATCCTTTTGAACCCTAAATGGGGATGACCAAACCCTAGCACCAAGTAAAATCCAAATAGGATCAACAAGGATTATTTTCAATAACCCAATTGGTCTCCAAAAATGTTTCCCCTTTTTGATAAATGTTGGAAACAACATACTAGGGGTGAAACCTATTTTAAGAATACTTTTGTCATTTTATTTTAAACTCAAAAGCCACTGA
The DNA here is from genome assembly GCF_904849725.1 of Hordeum vulgare subsp. vulgare. Taxonomy (NCBI): domain Eukaryota; kingdom Viridiplantae; phylum Streptophyta; class Magnoliopsida; order Poales; family Poaceae; genus Hordeum; species Hordeum vulgare. Next base: position 527,381,046 of record NC_058519.1, read on the forward strand.
AATCAATTAATTAATTGATTTCAAATACTTCCTAGTTTTATAAAATGTTGAAAACTTCACATGGGGTTGGAAATATTCCAAATAACACGCAAGAGTTGTTTAGCTATTTTCTTTGAATTAGTTGGAGCCAAAACAAATAAAAGAAATGTCAGAAATATCAAACAGAAAAAATAGAAAGAAAAAAGATAAAAATCTTACCTATCCTGTGCTCCTGGCCGGCCCAGCCCACCAAGGGCGAGGAGGTCATCTTCCTCCTCCCGCTAGTGTGCAGGTGAGGTGTCGCCCGCACGTTCACCGACGGCCACCTCCTGCTTTGCGCTGGAGGCACCCCCTCCGACCCTATCTCCTCGTGCTGAGAAGCCCCGAGGTGCCCTCCTCTCATTCCTCTCCTCCCACACGTCTCTCCTCTCCCCTGGCTCCCACTCCGCGACCATCGAGCAAGCTCGCCGCCGTTGCTCACTGCTACCCCGGCAACCGCACCCCTCCGGCCTACCTGAGAGGCTCAGAAGCTCCGTCGTGTTCCTCTTCATCCTCAAAATGAAGCCAGAAGGGCCGAGGTCCTCTGTCGCCGCAGCTTCGTCGTCGTCTTCATCTCCGGTCACCGGGATCTGCCGCCGTCGATTCGGCCTGCTCCAAGCCTCTCCTTCGTCACCGATGCCAGAAATGGAGCCGCCGTGAGCCCTCGAGCCTTTCCCCTCTCTCTCCCACGTGAAAACTCCCTCCAGAGCTCCTCCCCGACGAGCCCGACTTCCGGCCACCGTGCGCGCTCGTCGCCGGCGTCTCTCCGGCCATCTTCAGGCCCTCCTGCTACCCCTAGAAGACGAGCCGCTTCGCCAGCTTCGCGCAGCCGCAAACCGCGCCCGATTTGGTGCCCTGTAGCGCGTTTTGGGCCAACTCCGACGAGTCCTCCACCGCGGGCTTGGTTGCCGGCGACCACCCTCCGGTGGGGGCCGACATGGCCAGCCATTAGCCACTAACCACTCTCCCCAGAGATGCTGCCAGAGGGCCCCACGCCTGGTCAAACCCCAATTAGGGGCTGGTCAGCGCGGGTTTAGCCTCTGGGTCACTGACCAGTGGGCCCCACTGGTCAGGTTCGACCTGGACCGGCTCGTTGATCTGCTGATGCGGGGAGGACATCAGCCTGACGCAGTAATAGCTTTTCTGATTTATTATAATTCCAGAAAATGCTGAAAACTTCTAAAAATCATATAAAATAATCTATAAGTCCAATGAAAATAATTTATATATGCAAAATGATCAAAAAAATCCAAAGAATATGAATATGGAATTTTCATGCATGTTTGAAAAAGTTAACATCACCAAATAGGCAAAATGGTGTAATAGGATAAATTTCATATTTAGTTTGGAGATGGAATTTGATTCCTATTTGAATTCCACTTCAATTGTTATGACCAACCATTGATCAAGGGAAATCAGTACCTCAAAATACCATCCTCTTGCATGATAAAACAAATTATGCATGAGCATCAGGTCGAATCAATTAAAAGGGTATCCGGAAAATACCTTGTTGAAGTGATGTTTGCATCCTGATTCAAACCCAGCTTCAACCTAAGAAATGGTAGCTATATTAGCCCTGCCACCTTTCATTTCATGTCTTGAGCATGCATCATAGTGTTGCATTTCTGTGAAGTAACTATTGTTCTTTCGTGTTTATCGGTACTGTTCCCTCTCGGTAGACGATGTTTCCGACGATGTGATCGTTGACATTGATGAAGACTCATTTCTATCTTTAGACGTGGCAGGCAAGCAAACCCCCTTGAGCATATTGAAATAAACCCACTCTCTCGCTCCTGCTCTCTTTTACTGCATTAGGACAAACACGATTCAACTGTACATGTTATCGGTAGATGAACCCATTCCTCTGCATGACCTGATTTTGTCACAGTAAATAGTTGAAACCACTTAGCATGAGTAGCAATTGCTTGAGCCTTGTTGTGCTTACTCATCCATGCTTGTTTACAATGCCTGCTATGCTTAGAGTCGTGTTGGGTCTGATCCATCTAGATGATGAATCGGAATGGTTGTGTTCATGTCCTACAGTGTGAGAGTAAAAGTGTGAATTCGATTTGGTAAAGGTAGCGATGAGAGGACATGTAGGAGTACATGGTGGGTTGTCTCATTGGGACCGTCCTTAAGAACTGAGGTCTGTGTATGTTATCCAAGACAAGATACTACCATGCATTGGGCCCTGAAATATGACCCCACTCGGCTTATTAATTGCCTAGATCCCTGTCCAGGAGTTGCAATTAGCTTCTGGTGTTTGTAGAAAAAGTGTTGGTGGCCGTGTTTAGCTCTTCCCGACGGGGTAGGCTTCTCTGCGGTAGATACACAGTGGCACGCTGTACCAAGTGGCACCCGAATGGTGGGCCTGGGAACCCTGCGCACATCGTTTGGGGCCATAGAGGAAACCTCGGCTGGACTTCCTTGCGGGTTCAGTCTCAAATAGGCGATAAACCTGGACTAGGGTCTTGTGTGGTTAACGGTCGTGGCCGACACCCACGCCAGTGCTTCCGCTTGAAGGTTGCCGAGATGCATGACGTGCACATGGTGATAAGTGGTGAGAGCATGTGTGAAGAAGTATACCCCTGCAGGGTAAATCAATATGTTCGAATAGCCGCGTCCTTGGATATGGACTACTTGGAAGCATTACGTGGTACATAGACAACTTAAATGGATACTCTAAAACATGCAAGATAAGTGTGAGTGCTATGGAAGGCCTTCCCGTAGGGAGACGAGAGTGGATCCATAGTGGTGTATTGAATTGGTGAATATGCGGACTCGTGTGCACTATCCCACCTCAAAGAAAGAACTTGTAGTCGTAGTACATGTTAGCCAAGAGTCAAAGCTGGCTTGCTGCAATCAAACCCCACAACCCTTCCATTGAAACATGATGCATATGTAGATAGTTCTCATGTAAGTCTTGCTGAGTAGCTTTGTACTCACGGTTGCTTTATTTATGTTTTGCAGAGAAGATTTAGTCTCTTGAAAAGGTTCTACGCGACGTGTTCGATGTTGATTGGAATAGCTTGGGAATCCCAGACAGAGGTCTGGCTCCTTTGGTAGGGTCGTAGTAGCTTTTCAGGCTCTTCCAGCCACTTTTAGTAGATGTCTGTACCCAGACATGATTTGCTTCCGCTTGTTGTTTGTATGACTTGAGTTTCGGGTCACGGGACCCCTGTTTGTAATAACACACTATGTTGATTCTTATGAGTCCTTCATAAAATCTTGAGTCGTAGAGTTATGTTGTGATGCCATGTTGTATCTACACATATCGTGCATATTGTGTGTATGTTATGAAATGCATTATATGTGTGGGACTCGACACCTAGTTGTGTGCCTTTAGTAGTACTCTTTATAGGGAAATGCCTCTTTGTGCTTCTATCGAGCCTTGGTAGCTTGCTACTGCTCTAGACACATTGATTGACCGGCGTGTATCCTTCTTTGCTGCTGTGTCTGTCCCCTCGGGGAAATGTCACGCGATGTAATGGAGTCCTTGTAGCTTGCTACGACTCGTCCACACACGCTGTTGATCAACACCTGCCTTGCTGGGTTATGCATGCATGTCCCTGTACGGATGTACCGCTTGGGTTTATAACTAGTCATGTTGACTCAGGTTCTTTGTCGTTTGAACACTAGCAACATATTCATATACGTGAGCCAAAAGACGCAAACGGTCCCGTTCAAAGTAAGGTGGCAGCCGTGGAGTTTACCGTGCGTGAGGCCGCAAAGTGATTTGATATGTTACAGGCTGGGTTCCTATGACTTAGGATCGGGGTCCCGACAGCTTTGGTATCAGAGCTTGACTGCATGTAGGATAACCAAGCCAAACTGGTTGATGTTGAGTCTAGCAACTCTTTAGTTATATAAGGGAATTGTTTGTGGAAGGGAACGTAAAGCTCTTTTTACTCCTTTCCTTGTGTCATTCTTATTCCGGGTCACCCTCTTCTTTAATCTACGAGATTTAAGAATTAGGCTTTCTCATCTATTCATTAGGATGACGAGTTACTATGCTGGAGACTAATAGAAAAGTTGTTGTCTTCCTAGATCAGTGTCTCCATAAGAATTCAATTGTTACGTTGTTAGTTTTCTTTCAGGTTGCCTCATATTTCATGCCCGTAAAGACGTTATGCTATCTGAGTTTTCCGAAGTTCCCAAATAATCTGATGCAATTGCAAATCTTCTCGTCTCAAGTTAATGTCTTTTGGCCGTACCAAGCACACTAATAAATGTGTTGAGGTATTCTATTACCTTGATGTTATGTTGAAGTATTAGGAAACCATGTTACTCCGAAAACTACCCAATAATCTAGATGGGTGCTATGTCTTCCAGTGTGATAGTTCTGGCCATCATTTTCAAAAACATCTCGTGACGTTATTTAGTTTTTAGGTATTCTATTTCTGTGTCATTGCATCCAAGGATCATTCTGCTCATCTCTGTTGATAGTGTTACTAGTTCCTTTAGAATGATTAGTAACCTTGTTGTAGCTCCCAAGGTTCATGGTATATTATTTTTCCAACACCATGAATCATCTTTGGCAGAAGTTCTCCGTGAACTAAAGATCATAACAAGAGTGCTCGTGATGAGTTCTCTACTCCATATTGTCATTCTGCCTACTTCGCCCTTCTGCATGGGTTATCTGGAAGAATTATGTTGAACCCGTTCGACATGCTAATCCATGCATCCGCAACTCAAGAAACCATGTGCTTCTGAGTTGGCCCTATCTAAATGTATCCTGACCTTCAATTATGAGAGGATAGTCAAGAGTAATTGTGCATTCGTGTCATCAATGTCTTTTATTCCCGTGGTCTGTCAAATTGTTCTATTCTCGAATGACTGGGAGAAGCAAACTCCAGTACCTCATTCATTTCTTGGATTGGGTCAAAGTAGTTGTATTCCGCAGATCGAAATGTTAACCCAGCTTTTGTTCTGTTCTATCTTGGAGTATTACCCTCTTGTTGTCAAGAATGTTGTGGGAATTGCACCATCTCTTAGGAACTCTTGATGTAGTGATACTTCTCGCTATCACTGTTCATCCCTCGGTTTTCATGTTGGTTGTAACCGGAATATCGACAAGTGAACCATGATGTGTGAAATCAATACTCCTAGCAATGCCATTGTTTAGTAGTTAATGGACAATAAATTCACTCTTATGGTGACGGTTATTGAATCATCATCCTAAGATTGAGCGTGCTACCTAGTCCATGTTTCATGGTGCACGTTAATCCCTCGCTCTATTGATCACATCATCTTGCCCTGAAAAGCGAGATTGTTCCCGAGCTTAATTATATATCGGTGGTTCGTGATTTTCCTAATATCTTCTCGGAAGTATTACCAGGTTGTTTCCTGACTGTTATGATAGAGCTCGTGATCAAGTTGGTTTTTCTATAAACCAACCCCTTCTCCAAGAATCCGTATTGGATTCCCCGAGCTAGTTGGTTAAGCTAAACAACAACTTGGAGAGTTGGAAGATAAAAGCTTCGCCTAAACTTAGCTCATTTAAAAAGGATATTCTTCCTGTTGTGGGAGTCTTGAAGAAAGATGATATTGTCATCGGTTGATTCATGTGATCAATTGTTGCATATATTATCTTGTTCAATTCTGATTTGAGCATGGGCTATTGTCAAATCAAACTCAGAACCAAAGATTTTCGTAGCGTTGTCTTACTCATGGATCTCTCTGAGCATACACCATTATATTCTTTTATCTGACCAATGCTATTATCTTGCTCACATAGTTGTGGAAATCCATTTATATGGGTATCTTGATGAATTGTTGTTGAGCCCATCGGCAACATTCTAATTTGTTCCATGATCTATGTTGGACATTAAGCTAGTGCTGGAAACTTTGTAGACATTGTCTTCGTGTCTTGTGCACGAGGTATATGTTAGGTGTAAGAAGTGAATTCCTCTAATTCATGTGCATCTAATGCAAGTTGTTGTCGTGAATTCGAGAAAACTTAATTTGTTTTCTTCGGAATCATCTCAAGTCAGTCATGCACGTGCGAAGTATTCTATGGTCTAAGAGATTAGCTACCTCCATTACATATGTATCTCCTAGCACACCAAGCTACTGATTGATTTGTTCAAGGAAAAGAAGTTAAGTGCCATTCCTGAAGGTACCAGACGGAATTGCACATGGCTTCGTTATCCGCAATAATGGTTCCCATCCAGAACTCGGTAGTGTTTTGTTGTAAGATTTACATGTGTTCACAGTTATCTTGGGCAGTGTGATCACGTGGGTCTTGCAATCCAGCTCATGTTTTGGAATTGTCTTCCGTAGTTCATTTCCTAAGAATTACGCAACGTTATCTCATTGATTTGTGTTGCAAACTTTCTTTTCGGACATGCTGAGTCTGAAGCATCGTGTCACCAACCGGAGCTGAATCTCAGGCAGTTATAATGGTTGGAACTTTCCCCAAGAATTATAATATTGTTCTCTATGTAACCCGGTAAAGTGATGTAATGGCTAACACACCTAGCCGGAAGACTTGATATTTTAATATCTTGTATCAGCAATCTTAGCCATCTCCCCGTGAGGTTTCGTATGACTTATTTTGGAAGTTGTTCCTCATGGACTCCCTTTGAGCCCGAAGTTCGACCTATATTTGATGTGCTAGATATAAAGCATGACCTATAATTGGGTTGTGCTAGTACATCAAGGAGAACATTATAAGCGGAGTGCTAAATGTCCCTCGGTCGATCAACCAGATTTCGTTCCCTTGGCACAGCTAAGGTGAGATCTGAGGAAGTGTTGTCTTCCTTTGTATCTGCATCCTCCATCACTGTTCATCATGGTAGTATGTTGGGTCAACAAGATCTTGGCACTGATATTGGTAAAACTTTGATGAATATGGAAATGCTCAAGTTCTTGAGAGCACTCTCAGACACTAGGTTATATCCTCGGTAATACTTGGAATGTGCCTTCCGTTTGCCGAGTTGTTCAATAACTCTAGTTTCTTTCCAAACTGAGTATGCCATTCTTTCAACTTCCTTCAAACAATCATTTGTGAATTGTCTTCCCTGGTAGGAAGAGTTTCGATGATCTTAGGATCAAAAGTAATTCTTTTTGCCACTTAAGGGGATTAACTCTAAGAGTAACCTTCCTAAGGTGCCCCGTTGTGGTATGAAGGGTAACTTAATCCTCGCTACTTTCAAACCTCATCATCATCTATTTTAAGCGTGGATTTGCTGCCTACCAATTGAACCTTTGTCTTATGCCTCACTTCCTTGTTTCCATCATGAGTGTTGTGTCTCAGCTCAAGGGACGTTCCTACGTCTCATTCTATGAGTTGATCTTGAGTTGCTCGATCTTCGAGGAGATCAAATCTTGTGTAGTCTCCCTGTTCTTTTGTCGCCACGCTAGATGAAGACCTCAAGGACAAAGATGTCAAGATCAACATGGTGCGATAAATCAACGTCCTCGGGAGGAGCAAATGGATCGTGAAGATTGTGATAGTTTAGTGTCCCCTCTTCCTCTTCCCGACTACGCTTGAATCTCGGGACGAGATTCTTGTTTAGTGGCGGTGAGTTGTCACAGCCCCACATTGTGTTGTTGTTTTTATTTTTGGTTGCATCAGAAAGCATTCATGCATCATGTTAAAATCCTTTTGAACCCTAAATGGGGATGACCAAACCCTAGCACCAAATAAAATCCAAATAGGATAAACAAGGATTATTTTCAATAACCCAATTAGTCTCCAAAAATGTTTCCCCTTTTTGATAAATGTTGGAAACAACATACCAAGGGTGAAACCTATTTTAAGAATACTTTTGGCATTTTATTTTAAACTCAAAAGCCACTGAAATAAATTAATTAATTGATTTCAAATACTTCCTAGTTTTATAAAATATTGAAAACTTCACATGGGGTTGGAAATATTCCAAATAACACCCAGAGTTGTTTAGCTATTTTCTTTGAATTAGTTGGAGCCAAAACAAATAAAAGCAATGTCAGAAATATCAAACAGAAATAATAAAAAGAAAAAGATTAAAATCTTACCTATCCTGCGCTCCTGGCCGGCCCAGCCCACCAAGGGCGATGAGGTCATCTTCCTCCTCCGCTAGTGTGCAGGTGAGGTGTCGCCCGCACGTTCGCCGACGGCCACCTCCTGATTCGTGCTGGAGGCACCCCCTCCGACCCAATCTCATCATGCTGAGAAGCCCCGAGGTGCCCTCCTCTCTTCGTCCTCAGAATGAAGCCAGAAGGGCCGAGGTCCTTTGTCGCCGTAGCTGTGTCGTCGTCTTCATCTCCGGTCACCGGGATCTGCCGCCGTCGATTCGGCCTGCTCCAAGCCTCTCCTTCATCGCCGATGCCAGAAATGGAGCCACTGTGAGCCCTCGAGCCTTTCCCCACTCTCTCCCGCGTGAAAACTCCCTCCAGAGCTCCTCCCCGACGAGCCCGACTTCCGGCCACCGTGCACGCTCGTCGCCGGCGGCTCCGGCCATCTTTAGTCTCTCCTGCTACCCCTGGAAGACGAGCCGCTTCGCCAGCTTCGCGTAGCCGCAAACCGCGCCCGATTTGGTACCCTGTAGCGCGTTTTAGGCCAACTCCAGCGAGTCCTCCGCCGCGGGCTTGGTCGCGGCGACCACCCTCCGGTGGGGGCCGACGTGGCCAACCATTAGCCCCTAACCACTCTCCCGAGAGACGCTCCCAGAGGGCCCCACGCGTGGTCAAACCACAATTAGGGGCTGGTCAGCGCGGGTTTAGCCTTTGGGTCACTGACCAGTGGGCCCCATTGGTCAGGTTTGACCTGGACCAGCTGGTTGACCTGCTGACGCAGGGATGACATCAGCCTGACGCGGTAATAGCTTTGCTGATTTATTATAATTCCAGAAAATGCTGAAAACTTCTAAAAATCATATAAAATAATCTGTAAGTCCAATGAAAATAATTTATATTTTAAAATAATATGGCATTTTCATGCATGTTTGAAAAAGTTAAGATTACCAAATAGGCAAAATGGTGTATAGGATAAATTTCATATTTAGTTTGGAGATGGAATTTGATTCCTATTTGAATTCCACTTCAATTGTTATGACCAAACATTGATCAAGGGAAACCAGTACCTCAAAATACCATCCTCTTGCATGATAAAACAAATTATGCATGAGCATCAGGTCGAATCAATTAAAAGGGTATCCGGAAAATACCTTGTTGAAGTGATGTTTGAATCCTGATTCAGACCCAGCTTCAACCTAAGAAGTGGTAGCTATATTAGCCCTGCCACCTTTCATTTCATGTCTTGAGCATGCATCATAGTGTTGCATTTCTGTGAAGTAACTATTGTTCTTTCGTGTTTATCGGTACTGTTCCCTCTCGGTAGACGATGTTTCCGACGATGTGATCGTTGACATTGATGAAGACTCATTGCTATCTTCAGACGTGTCATGCAAGCAAACCCCCTTGAGCATATTGAAATAAACCCACTCTCTCGCTCCTGCTCTCTTTTACTGCATTAGGACAAACACGATTCAACTGTACATGTTATCGGTAGATGAACCCATTCCTCCGCATGACCTGATTTTGTCACAGTAAATAGTTGAAACCACTTAGCATGACTAGCAACTGCTTGAGCCTTGTTGTGCTTACTCATCCATGCTTGTTTACAATGCCTGCTATGCTTAGAGTCGTGTTGGGTCTGGTCCATCTAGATGATGAATCGGAATGGTTGTGTTCATGTCCTACAATGTGAGAGTAAAAGTGTGAATTCGATTTGGTAAAGGTAGCGATGAGAGGCCATGTAGGAGTACATGGTGGGTTGTCTCATTGGGACCGTCCTTAAGAACTGAGTTCTGTGTATGTTATCCAAGACAAGATACTACCATGCATTGGGCCCTGAAATATGACCCCGCTCGAATTATTAATTGCCTAGATCCCTGTCCAGGAGTTGCAATTAGTTTCTGGTGTTTGTAGGAAAAGTGTTGGCGGCCGTGTTTAGCTGTGCCCCACGGGGTAGGCTTCTCTGCGGTAGATACACAGTGGCACGGTGTACCAAGTGGCACCCGAATGGTGGGCTTGGGAACCCTGCGCACATCGTTTGGGGCCGTAGAGGAAACATCGGCCGGACTTCCTTGCGGGTTCAGTCTCAAATAGGCGATAAACCTGGACTAGGGTCTTGTGTGGTTAACGGTCATGGCCGACACCCACGTCAGTGCTTCCGCTTGAAGGTTGCCGAGATGCATGACGTGCACATGGTGATAAGTGGTGAGAGCATGTGTGAAGAAGTATACCCCTGCAGGGTGAATCAATCTGTTCCAATAGTCGCATCCTCGGATATGGACTACTTGGAAGCATTACGTGGTACATAGACAACTTAAATGGATACTCTAAAACATGCAAGATAAGTGTGAGTGCTATGGAAGGCCTTCTCGTAGGGAAACGAGAGTGGATCCATAGTGGTATATTGAATTGGTGAATATGCGGACTCGTGTGCGCTATCCCACCTCAAAGAAAGAACTTGGAGTCGTAGTACAGGCTAGCCAAGAGTCGAAGCTGGCTTGCTGCAATCAAACCCCACAACCCTTTCATTGAAACATGATGCATATGTAGATAGTTCTCATGTAAGTCTTGCTCAGTACCTTTGTACTCACGATTGCTTTATTTATGTTTTGCAGAGAAGATTTAGTCTCTTTAAAAGGTTCTACGCGACGTGTTCGATGTTGACCGAAATAGCTTGGGAATCCAAGACAGAGGTCTGGCTCCTTTGGAATGGTTGTACTAGCTTTTCAGGCTCTTCCAGCCACTTGTAGTAGATGTCTGTACCCAGACATGATTTGCTTCCGCTTGGTGTTTGTATGACTTGAGTGTCGGGTCACGGGACCCCTATTTGTAATAACACATTATGTTGATTCTTATGAGTCCTTAATAAAAGCTTGAGTCATAGAGTTATGTTGTGATGCCATGTTGTATCTACACATATCGTGCATATTGTGTGTATGTTATGAAATGCATTATATGTGTGGGATTCGACACCTAGTTGTGTGCCTTGAGTAGTACTCCTTATAGGGAAATGCCTCTTTGTGCTTCTATCGAGCCTTGGTAGCTTGCTACTGCTCTAGACACATTGATTGACCGGCGTGTATCCTTCTTTGCTGCTGTGTCTGTCCCCTCGGGGAAATGTCACGCGGTGTAATGGAGTCCTTGTAGCTTGCTACGACTCGTCTACACACGTTGTTGATCGACACCTGCCTTGCTGGGTTATGTATGCCTGTCCCTGTACGGATGTACCGCTTGGGTTTATAACTAGTCATGTCGACCCGGGTTCTTTGTCGTTTGAACGCTAGCAACATATTCATATACATGAGCCAAAAGACGCAAACGGTCCCGGCCAAAGTAAGGTGGCAGCCGTGGAGTTTACCGTGCGTGAGGCCGCAAAGTGATGTGATATGTTACAGGCTGGGTTCCTATGACTTAGGATCGGGGTCCCGACACTAGCACTTGGCACTGAGTTAATAAGTTAGTCCCAAAAAAGATATAAAAGGCATACAAAACTTCCAAAGTTTGACAAGATAATAGCATGAAACCATCAAAAATTATAGATACGTTGGAGACGTATCACGCATAACCCACGAAAGTGTGGCCGGCCAGAGTTAATCAAGCGTGTCGGGAAATGTGGTGCACACATGCGGGGATATATTGCTCTATTTGAATAGCCGTGTCCATGGTAATAGGATGACTTGAAATTGTATCCCGATCTAATACAAATAGAACTCTGACTTAACTAGAATGATTGGCTCCGATATTGCTTTCTCGCAGGAAGTCAAGGAAGAATATCTGGGCTTGACTTAATTAAATTTTCTGCAACAATATAATTATATATGTGTTATTGCTCTCCACTCTTCCAATGTTGCAAGACTCTGAAGATGCTAGTCTTCGATAAGATTAGTCCCTTCTCTCTATTCTCGCATTGCTGAAGTCAGTCCAAATATAACCCCATTCCTTTGATACTGATGCATACTCTAGGTTCTAACTCTAGGTTCTCGTAGCTACTTCCTCCCGGAGAGCCCCTCAATAGAGAATATGGCTTGATTGATTAGAAGACCCCAAATATATTCTCCGAAGTTCTCCCAAGGACTTGTACTCATCTCTTTTGTGATTCCCTTCGTCCATCAACCCCTATGGATGAGTGCATACAAATGTTGTTCATACTTTATTTTTCAGTTGCTCTTGTTTTTACAAGGTACAACGAATTATCTTATCGAGGACTCGTTCGTCCTCAGTTATCATGGATTTCTCAAAATCCTTCGAATTGATATTCGATCTTGTGAAGTCCTCAGTAGCCTATTGCTCCCGACCTTTCCTACATGCTTGCATTATAGTTAAATCCATATGTCTAGCAACATTTATTAAAATCCTTTGTGATTGTCCTTTGATCTTATTGATTCAACCTTGGTGTATTTGCACGCAATCATCAGATGATCCTCATAAATTATTTTTCTAGCTTAGACGTCCTTCTAGACAGGAGCTGGTTCTGAGAAAATCAACCTTGATTGATTGTCCATCTAAGTCCATTTATCTTACTTGTATTTGATCGATGCATCTAATTCTGATACACCAACGTGGAAATCATAATTCCTTTGGTGTTGAAGTATCAGTATTACTTTGATGATCTCTAATCCGAGGTCTTGCATTGCTTCATCCTCTGATTGAGTATCTATACTCACATTAGGTCCTTTGTGAACCGCCAGACCCATTGTTGGGTTATCATCCGATAGCATCCTTCACATTCAAAATTCTAGTGATATTCTTCCCCTCATACATGATGCCATTGGTAAATTGTGTCTTGTCCCTCTAATAAGTTGTATCCTATGCTTTTGTCAGCCATGCTCTCCTTTCAAGCATGTTTTAGTTACTTTTAAAGGTTTTGATATTTGTTCCTAAGATGCCGCGATAGGTTGAACCTATGTCTTCCCTAATCCGTGTGAACCCGAGAGTTTTCACGAGTATTATTCTTTTGTTGTTTTTCCAGATAATCTTTCAAAAATACAACCTTATCAAAGGCAAGGAGTAACTGGAAGGTGATGAATTGATGAAGTGGGAATCGACCTTGAACCTTGTGTTCACGCCCATGGAAACGATGTTAATCTTTTCATAGAAGCTTCTCGTATCAATAATCATTCATTGTATGATTTGATCTTGTATCTGTGATTTGGTACTTTGCAATCGTGGTTCTGACCATCATTGTTCTTCTTTGATCCCATTTTTAGACAAGTTGAAGCGCTTGTCATCTGAAGATCATTACATTGGTACAAGCTTTAATTCTAATCTACCTCCGAATATTATCCTTGGTATATTGAGAATATCACACAGCTATATAGCTTCTTATGAGCTCCTTAGGAGCTATGTTTTTTTCTCTACTCCCATTTGCCTCGTGTTTTGAGTCATTGGACACTCAAGGACACCGGTAACTAAATTGAGTATGCATTGAGATTCACCAACTCTTAGTAGTCTTCTTTGCTTATGAGTTTGTACTCGATCATGTCTTTCCAAGTTGTTGAGCTAAATCATCATCGTCATGCTAAAGCTTGACCATGCTATCTATGTCCTTCATCCCTAGAATAAAAATCCAACAATAAACTAAGCTGACATCGAATTTTCAATGTCATGTTGGTTGTCTCAAAAGACAATTTTGATTGTGAGCTAGCACTCCAATTTGTGGTTCCAAAAACTTTTTGCTTCACCATTCCTTTGCTTGATGTCGTTGCTAAATGATTTCATCTTCACGAAACTACTCGACAAATGTGTCGTGATCGTCATCAATATTCTGAGCTCTTCGAGGGTATGAATCAAATGCATGATGAGAAATACCATCCTTCCCCCTCAATGATTTGTGATATCATCGACAACCTTTTTGCCTTCCCTCCAACACAAACTTGTTCATGTTTTGCGTTGTCCCTTGAGTTCCTTGCTAACCAGCTTATGATTGTGTTCTACCTTGGAGTATTACCATCTTTTTATGTCAAGAATGTTGTGAGCATTGTTGCACCTCTTAAGAATTCTTGATGTAGGGTTATTCTCGCCATCACCATTCATTTCTTGGTCCCCTATTGTTTCTAAACAGGAATACCGACAAGTGAACTCTGATGTGTGATTCCAATACCTTCAGCAACCATAATGCTTTGAAGTTAATGACTAATAGTGTCATTCTCAGTGCGTTGATTGTTGGCTCACCATTTTAGCATTGGTCGTGCTACTCACTCCATATTTCCGAGTGCACCCTTCGATCAATGATTAATTGTTGATGTTTTCTCGACCATACGTCTTTATATCATTTGATATGATAAATGGTATCTCCTTGTACTTATAGTTTTGCAAATTCATCCCTATTGAAATCTTGAGGGATTGTTGCTCAGCCCATTGGCCATACCCTCAACATCTCCATGTTTCGTGATGATGCTATTGAAAGCATTGTATTTGTGCCTAGCTCATGAAAAATATGTTTGATAGAAGACGTGTTTTACCAAAGTTCACATGGATTCTTGTCGTCATGAATATGAGAAATTTTTATTTCACTCATTTGGGATCATCCCAAATCATTCACGCATGTACGAAGTATTATATGTTTTGAATATTTGCTATATTCACTTCATATAACTTTCTTAGCACCCCAAGCCACTGGCTGATTCGATCAAGGAAAACAAGTTCCGTCATAAGAGCTAATCCAGGCTTACACAGGGACCTTGATATCCTCGATGATGGTTCCCAAATCAGGAATCAGGTGCTTCTCGTTGTAAGATTTCCATGTGGGCATGAATGTCTTTAGATTGTGTTCATGTGTCTTACAGTCCAACTCAGGATTCAAGACTTGCTTCCGTAGTTCATATCCCGAGTATCTTGCATCAACATCTCGGCAATTTTTGTTTCCCCCTTTTCTTCTCAGGCATCCAAAGTGTGAGGTATCGTGACACCAATCATATCTGAATCTCAGGCAGATATGATGATTGCAACATTTCCCAATAATTATAAATTTGTTCTTTATGTAACCTAGTACGATGATGCCTTGTCCAACACAACTGGCCAAGGACCTATTGTTGTATTATGTTTCTTTGTAAGGTTAGACATTCCCCCTTGAGGAAATGTATGTCATATTCTATAAGTTGTTCCTCATGGATCCTTTGTGAACCCAAAGTCGAACCTTTACCTGACGACCATGTCGAGGCTACCTCGACGCAGGAATGTTGTACTACATGTGTCAACAGGAACATTGGAAGCGCAATGCTAAAATGTTCTTGATATATTATCCAAACAGCATTGTACGGGTAACCATCATGATTCTCCTTGCCCCATTATCTAAATGGTTATGTACTTGGTGACCTATCATGTATACCATGCTCTGTTTTCCTTGAGAAAGGTATACCCTAATACTTGTGTGTCAACACATTTTCCTTTCCATTGGTCTGCTTGATATGAAAATCACATTTTCTTTCCCATTGGTATGTTTAACCTTTCTTGTATTCTAATTTATCCGGGCAGTGGAAATTCCCTACTTAGGTAAAAAAAAACTAGGTGTATAACTCTGTTACTAAGACGCTATTACTATTTTAGATAACATTCCGGTACCGCCGGTGGACAAGAACTTGCCTATTGGTCCGCCTCATCTCAACGAGCAGGAAAATGGTTCTATTCATCCCCCGCCCTTGGTACCGATGTTGTTGCCAACGTAAGTGACAGGCTATCCTCTGACATGTCTTGGTACCAAGTCCGTGCAAGATATCACCGATCTTCCTCCTCTTACCCACATGGTGGGCCCATAACCCACAGGTCCACAAGATCCAAACCCGAATCTCCTGTACACCTTTGATTCCAAACTATTCTTTGAACATAGCTTCTTATGTACTTCCCACGCCACCGTCCAAAGGATGATCTATTCTATTATCAGGCACAATATTTAATTTCGTTGCTATGAACCCCTTTCAACTTTTGATTAGGCATACAATGATTGCCTACACATTTGAAACTTTTGTACCATCGCTTTTTGCACTCAATGGATTCCCTGAATTACAACGCGAGGAATAATTCATGTCTTCTTCCCTGAGTTTGTCGTTAGATATGCAACTTTGTGTAGCTACATTCTTTGAGAGTTATTCCCTATATCACATTCGTAGGACGATGAAGATCCCGAAGGAAGGATGACAACTCCATCAGGTTTACCTCTTCGACGAGAGCAACAAAGACAAGAAGACTCGTTAGATTTTCATAACCAAATTCTGCCCCCTTACTTCTACCTCTTAATTCTCGGGGCGAGAATTTCTATTAGTGGTGGAGAGTTGAGACACCCCTAGTCCCATGCTAAAGTAACCCATGTAATCAAACTACGATGTTCACAAAGATTAAGCTAATCATGTTGTTAAGCAGTGCATGATCAATCTTGGAATCATACCTTATTTCTAATTCCTTCGAAAATCGAAATTCACATAATGAGTGGATAGAATATTTTGTCAAAAGTGAAAACAAAAAATCATGTTTGGGTTATAAATATTCACCTGGTATTTATACAATATT
Organism: Hordeum vulgare subsp. vulgare; assembly: GCF_904849725.1. NCBI lineage: Eukaryota > Viridiplantae > Streptophyta > Magnoliopsida > Poales > Poaceae > Hordeum > Hordeum vulgare. Next base: position 527,397,567 of record NC_058519.1, read on the forward strand.
AACCAACATTTTTATGGGTAGATAAAGACCTTAAAACAATTGAAGCATAGGCCAAAACAATAGTTTAAATGCTTTTTAAATTATAAAAATTGCAAACTAATTTAATTAAATCCCAAACTGTTTGTGGTAGTGTCTATGCAATACAAATTTGGGCCAAGTTTCATATTTTATAAAACTAGTTTGCTTTTAAAATAAAATGCAAAATAGAATTAAATAAATAAAACTATTCTAAAGGAGTAATTTAATTAAGGGATAATTATATTTATGCCCCTAGTTGTGTCCCACTCGTCTCTTTTACCCCTAGTTGTTTCTTTTGCCACGACTTCTGGAAATTAGGGGTAAAACAGCCAAGTGGGACACAACTAGGGGTATAAATGAAATTATCCCTTTAATTTAAAGAGAAAGCCCCCCTTTTTGTGTGTTCCCCCTCGGCTTCTTACCTCCCACCTAACCAGCCTCGCCCACCTCGCTCATGCCCTACCTCCCGCTACAATGAAGGCACAGGACAAAGCGAGGGCGTGGCGGCCATCGAGGGCACCGAGTCTATCGTGGTGGCCATCCACCGGCCGCCCGCTCCCTTATAATGTTCGGGGACCCGCCTTGCCCGCAGCCCTAACCATATCCCCCTCGCACCCCAGTCTCTTCCCCACTGTCGCCCGAGGCCGAACCGTCGCAGCCGAGCCGCCCGTCACCATCGCCCTCCCCCCCGTCACCACGCTCGTCCCCGGCCTCCTTCCCAACGAGGTCCACCAAGCCTCGCTGTCCTCCTCTCTGCAATGGATGTGAGCCCCATCTCCCCGGTCCTTTTCGCCCCGCTTACCACTCCCATGGCTGCTGCGCTCTCGCTGCCGATGCTGCTGTGCACCTGCCGCCACCAGTGCCCCGCATCGCTGGACCCGTGCTGCAGTTGGTCGCCCGTGTTGCCGTTGCGCTTCGCCCATCCCTCTATGCTCCTCCTGCCGCTTGCGGCTGCGTGGCTGCTCCCCACGCGCCGCGCCGCCCGCGATCACTGCTCACCTTGCCCCGATGCGCCTTGCTTCGCTCGTCGCCCCACCTTCCCCTGCAGCAGCTGCTACTGCGAGCCGCACCCGCCCCGCTCCCTGCGCCCTGTGCCGCTACGCCCGGTGCTGCCGGCCGTGCACCGGCCACGGCCTCACCTCGGTCGTGTGTGCACGCACGTGCACAACCACATAGTTGTGGCTTGGGGCACTACCAAATGGGGCTCACTGCTTTTAGTTCATAATTAACCCCCCTTTCGTTAATTAGGCCTAACTAACCTAATGATCCTATGACACGTGGGACCTTATACACTAGTCACCCTTTTGACTAGTCAAATATTGACTGGGTCAACCCTGCCCCACTGTCCCCACTGTCATACACTATGGCTTGAATAGCACTAGGTGACAATAGTAATTTCTGTTTTAATTTGAATTAATATTAATTTCAGAATAATAATGAGACTTTAAAATTTAATATAAAATAATTCGTAAGTTGGATGAAAAAGTTTTATACATGAAAGTTGATCAAAAAAATCCAACGAATCCGAATACGATGTGCGTTCATCTGTCACATGGCACTAGCATGATGAACATGGACATTTTGGCGTTAGGATCACCTGTCCTGTAGTAGCTAGAGACCCGAGAAATATCGTCATATATTTCCCCGCTCCGTCCAGGATGTGCAGTACTGCGTTAGCTCATGCCTAACACTGTGTATTGCCATGGCATGCATCGTGATGCCCCTGCTTGCTTGTATTTATTTTTTCCCCCTCTTCTCTTCGGTAGACGCCGAAGCTGACATTGCTGCCGGGTACGACTACCCTCTTGAAGACCATCCTTTTGCAGTAGGGCAACAAGGCAAGCAACCCCCTTGATCATCCCTATATCACCCATTCTTTCTCTCTCATGCTCGCATGAGATTTTGCTACTGTTGTAGAAAGCTCCTATTCTGATGCATAGCCTATTTTTGATACACTTCTACTATACTATAGTGTACATTAAATGCTTAGTGTAGGTGGAGCAATGATCCCCATTGACCCCTTAGTCCCAGTTGCCCCTGCTTTATCATCGAAGACTTGATCAACTGATCGACGAGCCATGACCCGTCACATCACTTCACACACCCCTAGTTGTAGGACTCTGCAGAGCTACTTTGGAGTATAAATGGTGACACCTCATCATGTACTCTTGATGATAGCTCTGTAGTGTAGTTAACCGGCGGTGGTTGATACGTCTCCAACGTATCTATAATTTTTCATGTTCCATGCTGTTATATTATCATTCTTGGATGTTTTACAATCATTTTACTACAACTTTATATTATTTTTTGGGACTAACGTATTAATGGTTGCAAAATTGCACAAGTTCTTGTTTCACACTTTGATTTGTAGGAACTAATTAGAAATTGTCGGAAAAAACGCAAAAGAAGCCTTGTTGGAGGAGGGCTCTGTCTCTCCTGAAATCTATCCACAAGAAGTTTTTAGAGATCGTTAGTTTGACCCGTGAAGACGGCATCAAATGGAAAAGGCTAAACCTAGAAAAGTGTGGGGAATTTTATGACAATGATTATGGACTACAAATTCATCCAAAACGGAGTTTGTTTGTGATCTGGAGACCCGTTTTATTAAAGGAAATTTCAAATTACGGGATCATGAGAATTGTTGACGTGATTGAATCCAACTCTTCACATATCTGATATATTCGGCCAAGCCACGACTTTGGAGACTCATGAGGCCTGTGAGGAGCCCCTAGGAAGGTTCTAGAGGTGCCCGAGAGCCAATGGATCAAGGGTCCATCCATCGAAGGGCCATAGAACACCACAGAGGCACATATAAGGAGAGAAAAACCCTAATTTTGGTAGAGACACCAAGAGCCACGAATTTGCCTCTCACTTGGCAGCCGCCAAGAAGGGGAGAGGCTCCTCCATTGCAGAACCAAGACCAAGTAAGAAGGAGGGGCAAGGGGCCTCCACCCATCGCCACCGCCGATGCCGTGGCCGCCATCGCCTCCATCTTTTCGGGGTTGCACCTCTCCATCAACAAATCTCTCTTTCTCGCCATGATAATGTGTGAGTAATCCTCCTCGGGGCTGAAGGTATGTACTAGTAGCTATGTGTTCAATCTCTCTCTCTCTCTCTCGTGTTCATGAGATGGCATGATCTTGATGTATTGCGAGCTTTATTAATATAGATGAATCTTATGGAGTTTTCCCCTCTCTATCTTCTTGTGATGAATTGAGTTTACCCTGTGAAGTTTTCTTATCGGATTGAGCCATTAAGGATTTCAGAACACTTGATGTATGTCTTGCGATGGGATATCTGTGGTGAAAATGGGATGTTCTATTGATCCAGTTGATGTATGTTTTGGTGATCAACTTGCGGGTTCCGTGACCTTGGGAATCTATGCATAGGGGTTGGCACATGTTTTTGTCTTGACTTTACAATAGAAACCTTGGGGCACTCTTTGAAGTTCTTTCTGTTGGATTGAACATGATAAATCTGAAATTATGTGATGCATATCGTATAATCATGCCCATGGGTACTTGTGGTGACATTGGAGTATCTAGGTGACGTTAGGGTTTTGGTTGATGTGTATCTTAAGGTGTTGTTTTAGTATGAACTCTTGGGTTGTTCGTGACACTTATAGGGATAGCTCATAAGATTGATCAGAAAAGATAACTATGAGGTCGTTTCGCACCCTACAATAATTTCTTCGTTTGTTCTCCGCTATTTGTGACTTTGGGGTGAACTCTTTGTCATACGTGAGGGATTTAGATATGATTCAACTATGTTAGTATTGCTGAGAGAACTTGCACTAGTGAAAGTACGGACCCTAGACCTTGTTTCCAAGAATTTATACAATGTTTTTCTCGCTGTTTACTATTTGTTACTTTGCTATTTTTATTTTTTCCGATTACAAAAACCTATATCTACCATCCATATTACACTTGTATCAACAACTTTTCGCCAAACTAGTGCACCTATACAACTTACCATTGTATTGGGTGTGTTCGGGACACAAGAGACTCTTTGTTATTTGATTGCAGGGTTGCTTGAGAGAGACCATCTTCATCCTACGCCTCCCATGGCTTGCTAAACCTTAGGTCATCCACTTGTGGGAAATTTGCTACTGTCCTAAAAAACTCTGAGCCTGGAGGCCTAACACGAGTCTACAAGATGAAGGTTGTGTAGTAGACGTTAGTGTTTTACAGAGGGTGATTCCTCCTTCACAACTTTCGATAACGACTCTGTCATGCAACCCCTCAAGCATGGACCATAGAGGGTGATTCCTCCCTCGTCACCTTGATGGTTACATCGATTGGAATCTATCCAGGGTGATACCTCGGATCCCTCTAATGTTACAACCACACGGTTACATGACCTTATGTAGGGACCCTGACCCTAATTCATAAGAACCCAGCCTGTAAGACATCACATAACCTTGGCTTGCACCGTTTGCATGTTTTGGCTCACGTATATGAATGTGTTGCTAGCATTCAAACGACAAAGAACCCGGGTCGACATGACTAGTAATAAACCCAAATGGCACATTCCTACAAGGACACGCATATAAAACACAACAAAGTAGGTGTCATTCAACAACGTGTGTAAATGAGTCATAGAAAGCTACATGGACTCCATTACACCGCATGACATTTCCCTGAGAGAACAGATACAGCAGCAAAGAAGGATACATGCCGGTCAATCAATGTGTCCAGATCAGTAGAAAGCTACCAAGTTTTGCTGGAAGAACAAAGAGGCATTTCCCCATAAAGAGTACCACTAAAGGCACACAACTAGGTGTCAAATCCCACACATACCAATACATTTCAAACATACACACATTATGCATGATATGTGTAGATACGACATGGCATCACAACATAACTCTACAACTCAAGTATTTATTAGAGACTCATAAGAGTCAACATAGTGTGTTATTACAAACAAGGGTCACAAGACCCAACACTCAATTCATACAAGCAACAAGCAGTAGCATAACATGTCTGGGTATAGACACCTAGGAAGTAAAAAGGCTGAGAAAGCCTGACTATCTACAATACCGTCCATAGGAACCAGACCTCTGTCTGGGATTTCCAAGCTACTCGGTCAACATCGATCTTATTGTCGAAATCACTAGCGAGACTGGAGTCTCCTCTGCAAAAATATAAATTAAGCAACAATGAGTACAGAGGTACTCAGCAAGACTTACATCAAAACTTACTACATATGCATCAGTATGAACAAGGGGGTTGTGGGGTTTAATGCAGCAAGCGAGCTTTGACTTAGTGGCTATCTTGTACTACGACTACCGACAGTTTAATAATGTGAGGAAGCGCACAAAAGTCAACTAGCTAGTCACCACAACAATACACCACTATGGATTCACTCCCGTCTCCCTACGAGAAAGGCCATCCATAGCACTCACACTTATCTTGCGCATTTCATAGTATCCACTTCAAGTTTTCTATGACCATATAAGTTTCCAAGAAGTCCGTATCCATGGACACGACTATTCGAATAGATTAAATTACCCTGTAGGGGTGTACTTCTTCACACATGCTCTCACCACTTATTACCATATGCACGTCATGCATCTCGGCAACCTTCAAGCGGAAGAACTAGCGTGGGCGTCGGCCACGACCTGACTAACCACTCAAGACTCTAGTCTAGGTTTATCACTTATATGAGACTAAACCCGCAAGGAAGTCTGACCAAAGTTTACAATACGGCCCCAAACGATGTGTATAGGGTTCCCAAGCCCACCTCGACGGATGGTACTACGCTTGGTACACCAGGCCACAATGCCTAGTCTGTCCCAAGCCCACCTATACGGGGTGCCACTCGGTAGACTACTAACATGACCTGCAAAGGCCAGAAACTAATTGCAACTCCTGACAGAGATCTAGGTGATTAATAAGTTGAGAGAGTCAATTAAGGATCCCAATGTGTGGTAGTAGCTAGTCTTGGATAACATACACATGACTACGTTCTTAAGGACGGCCCCATTGAGACAACCCATCGCGTACTCCTACATGGCCTCTCATCGCTACCATTACCAAATTGGGTTCACACACTTAGCTTTCATCATTGGAACATGATCACATTCATTCCAAACCATCACCCAGATGAATCAGACCTAACATGACTCTATGTATAGCAACCATGGCAGGGTAAAAGGCATAACATGGCTCAAGCATCTACAAGGTATGATAGGTTTCTTGGTTCAGCTATTTACTATGACAATGACAGGTCATGCAAAGGAATGGGTTCATTTATCGAAGCAGATAACAGTTGAAGCGTATTATCCTAATGCAATAAATGACAGCAAGAGCGAGAGAGTGGGATTGTATCGGAATGCTCAATGGGTTTGCTTGCTTGTTAAAATGTCAGCACGTTACTTCTTCTCAGACGGATACTCGACCGTACCCTCCAGAACAGTACCTAACATGAAGAAACAACCAACGAAGGGGAAAAAATCATTACACATCACATGCAACAATGTGATGCATGGGTATGACATGGCAATATGATGTGATTTAGCCTAATGCACCTAGCAACAATTTTAAATGAAGTAGGTTTGAACCCAAGGTTCAACTTCAACTCCATATGTGCGGTTACACATTGAAATTTGAACAAAATGTCCAAATACTCCTATTTAGGTCGCTCTATCATGCGTGAAAATAGTACGGATGGATTTGGATTTTTATGATAATTTTTCATATATAATTTATTTCATTTGGAGTTACTGTTGAATTTCTATGCATTTTAAAAGTTTCATCAATTTCTGGAATTATTTTAAACCCAGAAAGTATTTATGGTGTCACCCTCATGTCACAGCGACATCAGTAGGTCAAATGCGCCAGCCTAGGTCAAACCTGTGGTTGGGCCCCACACGTCAGTGGATCAGGCTAAACCTGATTCATTTAAATTTGACCCGCTATTAATTTGGTTAGGTGGGGCCCTTTGTTAGTAACCCAAGGTTAATTAAGAGGGGGGATTAGCACTAATTAAATCTTCTAGACGACACGACCCACCGATCAGCAGCTCAGGCGACGATGCTCGACACCGACGACCTCAGGTCGCGGCGGTGTCCGTGCTGCCGGCGATAGGAGCGGCGGCTGAGGCCACACGGCCGTTGCCCCTTCTCAGCCGCATCTACACGGGGGGGGGGGGGTCTTGGGGCTGTCGCGTGGTCGGAGTTGGCGGAAGCAACGCCGGAGGCGGCGTCCGGAGCTTGTCTAGATGGAGCTCGATGCTAGGGGACGAGGGAGGAGGAGCTGGTGGTTGGGGAGGCCTCTATGGATCCCTACGAACACGCAGGAGTGCTCAAACAGGCAGAGCAGGGGCTCTGGCCACGTCAGCGCATGGCCGGCGGCAGGAGCTTTCGACTCCGGCGGCTAGAGGCCTAGAGGAGAGGAAAAACGACGGGAGCAAGGGGGAAAACGAGCGGGGGCTTACGGCGGATTTGTTGGGGATGACGGCAGGGTCGAGGACGCGCTGAGCTCGGCGAATCCACAACGACATGAGCCAACGTCCGGCGGCGATGAGGAGGATGGTGGCGATGATTCGGAGCCTCCGGGGTCGATTGCTTCGGCCTTAAGACGGGTTGGTCGATGGGGAAGCGCTAGGACACAGCAGAGGGCCTCAGAGCTAGCTGTGGTTGCGGTAGTGCACGACGACGCTCTCGGTGAGAGAGAGAGAGAGAGAGAAAGAAAGAGAGAGAGAGAGAGAGAGTGGGGGCGAGAAGATGGTCCGCCCCTCGTGGGCTGGGCCTCTTCTGCGAGGTAATCCCACGTAGGCTCTACCCCTTTTTATATTTTTGTTTCATTTCCTATTTAATGCAATATGTTTCTCATTTAGTAAAGATATACCAAATCAGTTTTGTTGCTTGTGATATAATTATGTGGTTATATATATAAAGTCTAGAGCCACATAACAATTTGCATAATTATTGGAGTTAATGAAAGTATTTATGGAATTTTATAGCTCATATTCAAATATTTATAGCTCCACATAACAAGCTTTCGTCTTCAATCAATCGGTTAATTTACTTAAGACTATATTTTCATTCACCACATGATATGTGTTTTGCCTGGAGCGTCTTGTATGATATGAGTCTTTACTTTTTAGTTTGCCACAATCATCCTTGCTGCACACATCTTTTGAGGGAGAGAGACGCTGAATCGTGAATTTACTAGAATACTCTATGTACTTCACTTATATCTTTTGAGCTAGGCAATGTTTCTCTAGTGCTTCACTTATATCTTTTAGAGCAGGGCGGTGTTTATTTTATAGAAATTATTAAACTCACGTAGCTCACTTATATTATTTTGGGAGTTCTTTAAAATAGCATGGTAATTGGTTTAGGTTATGAATTTAGTCCTAATATAATGGGCATCCAAGAGGGATATATAAAAACTTTCATATTAAGTGCATTGAATATGATGAGAAGTTTGATTCCTTGCATATAGTTTTGAGTGAAGATCGTAATATGAGTATCATGCTAGTCAGTAATTGTGAATTGGAATAAATACTTGTGTTAAAGCTTGTGAGTCCCGTAGCATGCACGTATGGTGACCGTTATGTGATGAAGTGAGAGCATGATTGGTTTAATGATTGTCAACCTTTCTGTGGAGGTCGGGAGACCGCGATAGTTAACTCCTACCAACCCTTCCCCTAGGAGCATGCGTCTAATACTTTGCTTCGATAACTAATAGGCTTTTGCAATAAGTAGGTGAGTGCTTTATGAGTAATGTTGAGTTCATGGATTATACGCACTCTTACCCTTCCACCTTTGCTAGCCTCTCTAGTACCTCACAACTTTCGTCGGTACATTAAACCCACCTTCCTTAAAACAGCCACCATATATTTTCCTCAAAACAACCACCATATACTTTCCTCAAAACAGACACCATATCTACCTATTACGGCATTTTCATAGCCATTCTGAGATATATTGCCATCCAACACTACCGTCCTATTTTTTTATGACACGCACCGTCACTTCCATATTGCTTATAGAGTCATATTATGTTCTAGATATTGAGTTGTAATCTTTGAGTTGTAAGTAAATAAAAGGGTGATGATTTGCATTATTAGAGCATTGTCCCGTGTGAGAAAAGGATGATGGAACCTATGTTTCCCTCACAAGTTGGGATGAGTCTCCAGACTTTACAAAAAAAAATAGAAGTGGCCAGCGAAGCCCATAAAAAATAAAAGAGGCCAAAGATGCCCACCAGAAAAAAATAAAAAAAATAAAATGAGAGAAAGAGAGAAGGGACAATGATACTATCTTTTTCCACACTTGTGCTTCCAACTAGCACCATGTTCCTCATAGAAAGTCTCCTATTTTGTCACTTTCATATAACTAGTGGAGTTTCATCTTTTGCACAACCACTTAGTTTTCTTTTTGAGCTTTCATACACATATAGCTCTAGTGCATTTGTTGCATGGCAATCCCTACTCACTCACATTGATATATATTGATGGGCATCTCCATAGCCCGTTAATACGCCTAGTTGATGTGAGACTATCTTCTCCTTTTTCTTTTTGCAACCTCCACCATATTCTATTTCACCTATAGTGCTATATCCATGGCTCACGCTCATGTATTGCGTGAGAGTTGAAAAGGTTTGAGAACATAAAAAGTGTGAAACAATTTCTTGACTTTCATCGGGGTTGTGCATGATTTAGATACTTTGTGTGGGGAAGATGGATCATAGCCACACCATATGATTTTGTAGGGATAACTTTCTAAGACCATGTTATTTCGAAAGGAAGCGATTGCCTTGTTAGTATGCTTGAAGTATTATTGTTTTTATGACAATATTAGACTTTTGTTTTGAATCGTATGGATCTGAATATTCATGCCAAAATAAAGAATATTACATGGATAAATATGTTAGGTAGCATTCCACATCAAAAATTCTGTTTTTATCATTTACCTACTCAAGGACGAGGAGGAATTATGCTTGGGGATGCTTGATATGTCTCCAACGTATCTATATTTTTTGATTGTTCCATGCTATTATATTATTTGTTTTGGATGTTTTATATGCATTAATATCCTATTTTTTATTATTTTTGGGACTAACCTATTAATCTAGAGCCTAGTGCCAGTTTCAGTTTTTCCCATGTTTTCGAGTATTACAGATAAGGAATATTAAACGGAGTCCAAATGGAATAAAATCTTCGGAATGATTTTTCTTGGACTCGAAGAAACCTGCCAGACTTGAAGTAGGGGGCAGGACACTTGAGGGAGGCGACAAGCCTGCATGTTGTGCCCTAGGGGGAGGTCGCGCCCCCTGGCTTGTGGGCCACCTACAGGTATCCTAACCCTAATCCTCATCCTACAAATTCCCAAATATCCCCCATGGCCAAAAAGAGAGGACAAAATACTTTTCCGCAGCCGAGAGCCTCTGTTCCCGTGAGATCCAACCTGGGAGCCTTTTTCGGTAATCTGCTAGAGAGGGAATTGATCACGGAGGGCATCTACATCAACTCCATTGCCCCTCCGATGATGCGTTAGTTCACCACATACCTACGGGTACATAGCTAGTAGCTAGATGGCTTCTTCTCTCTCTTTGCTCTTCAATACCATGTTGTTCATGATCTTCATGGAGATCTATCCGATGTAATACTCTTTTGCGGTGTGTTTGTCGAGATCTGATGAACTGTGGGTTTATGTTCAGATTGTCTATGAATATTATTTGAATCTTCTCTGAATTCTTATATGCATGATTTCATATCTTAGCAAGTCTCTCCGAGTTATTAATTTGGTTTGGCCAACTAGATTGGTAATTCTTGAAGTGGGAGAAGTGCGTTGTTTTGGGTTCAGTCTTGCATTGTCCTCAGCCAGTGACAAAGTAGGGGTAGCAAGGCACATGTTGCATTGATGCCATCGAGGATAAAAAGATGGGGTTTTCATCATATTTCTTGAGTTTATCCCTCTACATAGTGTCATCTTACTTAATACGTTACTCTGTTCTTCATGGACTTAATACTCTAGATGCACGCAGGAGTCGGTCGATGTGTGGAGTAATAGTAGTAGATGCAGAATCGTTTTGGTCTACTTGACACGGACGTGATGCCCATATGCATAATCATTGCCTTGGATATCTTCATAATTATTCGCTTTTCTATCAATTGCTCGACAGTAATTTGTTCACCCACCGTATTATTTTCCTTTATGAGAGAAGCCTCTAGTAAAACCTATGGCCCACGGGTCTATTTTCCATATTATACTTTCAGATCTATAAACCAAAAATACCAAAAATATATTGCTGGTATTTTTTACTTTTGTTTTACTTTCAGATCTATCAATATTTTATACCTATCTCTATCATATCCCATCCTTGCAAATAACTCTGAAGGGATTGACAACCCCTTTTTAGCGTTGGGGGCAAGTGTTTGATTGTTTGTGTAGGTACTACTATTGGGGCCTTGCTTGTTCCTCCTACTTGATTGATACCTTGGTTCTCAACAATAAGAGGGAAATACTTATCTACTTCGATGCATCACCCTTTCTTCTTCAAGGGAAAACCAACGCAAGCTCAATACGTAGAAAGAAGGATTTCTAGCGCCGTTGCCGGGGAGGATACTGTTGTCGGGAGAATACATAGCAAGATCAAGCTTACCAAGTACCCATCACAAACTCATCTCTTGCATTTACTTTATTTTCCATTTGCCTCTCGTTTTCCTCTCCCCCACTTCTAAAACGATTTTCAGAAAATACTAAAAAGATTTACCTTTTTATTCGCCCTTTTTCCGTTCGCCTTTTTATTTGCTTGCTTGGGTGTTCGATCGCTTAAAGTCATGGCTAGCCTTGCTACTATCGCTAGTATTCCCGAGAATGAAGTTCTTAATTTTAAGCAAAGGGAGGGGAAAAACTTAAAAGATGCTAGGTATAGAATTTGCAATGCTCAAAATACATCTATTCGTAAGCAATCTACTACAGTTCTCCTTCGCAGTTTTTATGTGGGTGTCTCCCCTTGGAATAGATATGTTTTGATACCATTATGGGAGGAAACTCTTTGGGTAGCCATACCTTTGATTCTTATAATGCTATGACGAATTTGGTAGGTTCACCCCCACTCATGGTTAATGAAACTATCTTAACTTTGGAACATGTGATGTGAAGGCTTAATGTTATTGAAAATAAAGTTGCTACCATTGAGATGAGTGCAATCTTGGACAAAAATATTCATAATCATATTACTCAATATGGATCTAAGGTAGGAGTTAATTTGAAAACCCTTAGGGACAAGGAACCCATAGTTAATGAAAACTGGATCAAGATTATTCTAGAATTGGAAAGCTAGAGGACATTATTACCAACTTGGGTTCCACATTTTCCTCTATTCAAACCACTCCAAAATATCCTCCTCCTAAGACTGCCAAGTTTTTTTATGTTCCTAAAAATAAGGGTGAATCCTCTAGAAAAGGTGATGAAGATCTTAAGATGATAAGCGTTCACCCTCGCTTAATTATTAGGGACCTTATTACTACAAGTGAATTTCTGGATTTCTCACCAAGGAGTATGATTATTGATAAAACCAAAGGATATCCTAGGGTTCACAAGTGTGCAATTGAGGAGTTTCATACCAAAGATGACAATACCTAGAGATATTGCATTATGCCTAGCTAGGGGCGTTAAACAATAGCGCTTGTTGGGAGGCAACCCAATTTTACTTTTATGTTTTTGTTTTTTGTTTCTGTTTTTCAGTGATGCACACATTATTACCTTAGTAATAATTGTCTTTTCTTGTTTCCATTAGTGTTTGGTCCAAGTAAGACCTTTGGGATGGTCTACGGTGTTTGCAGGTTGATTTTGCTGAAAACAGAGACTTTCGCTCTAGGTCCAGGAATTTTGTAAATTCAGTGGAACGTGATTTTGATCTGAATTTTCTTACACATAATTGATTTTCAAATTTCCCTGACCGTAATTATTTTTCAGAATTTTTGAAGTTACAAAAGTATTCTAAGTATACAGATTGCTACACACTGTTCTGTTTTTGACATATTCTGTTTTCTTTGTATTGTTATCTTATTTTGATGAATCTATGGGTTATATCGAGGGGTATGAACCATGGAGAAGTTGGAATATAGTAAATATTACACCAATATAAATAAAATAATGAGTTGACAACATTACCTAAAGTGGTGATTTATTTTTCTTATACTAACATCTCATGAGTTTTCTTTGAGTTTTGTGTTGTAAAGTTTTCAGGTTTTGTGTATAGATTTGATGGACTATGGGATAAGGAGTGGCAAGAGCCTAAGATTGGGGATGCCCAAGGCACCCCAATCCATATTCAAGGATACCAGAGATCCTAAGCTTGGGGATGCCCCGGAATGCATCCCCTCTTTTGTCTTTAATCCATCAGTAAATTTACTTGAGACTATATTTTTATTCACCACATGATATGTTTTTTTCTTGGAGTGTCTTGTATGATATGAGTCTTTACTTTCTAGTGTACCAAAATCATCCTTTCTGCAAACATCTTTTGAGAGAGACACGCTGAATCGTGAATTTATTAGAATACTCTATGTACTTCACTTATATATTTTGAGCTAGGCAATGTTTCTCTAGTGCTTCACTTATATATTTTAGAGCACGACGGTGTTTTATTTTATGGAATTTATTAAACTCACGTACGTCACTTATATTATTTTGAGAGTTCTTTAAAACAGCATGGTAATTGGTTTAGGTTATGAATTTAGTCCTAATATAATGGGCATCCAAGAGGGATATAATAAAAACTTTCATATTAAGTGCATTGAATATGATGAGAAGTTTGATTCCTTGCATATAGTTTTGAGATATAAATATGGTAATATGAGAGTCATGCTAGTAAGAAATTGTGAATTGCAAGAAATAGTTGTGTTAAAGCTTGTGATTCCCGTAGCATGCACGAATGGTGAACCGTTATGTGATGAAATCGGAGCATAATTTGTTTAATGATTGTCAACCTTTGTGTGGAGGTCGGGATCGCGCGATGGTTAACTCCTACCAACCCTTCCCCTAGGAGCATGCGTCTAATACTTTGCTTTGATAAATAATAGTATTTTGCAATAAGTATGTAAATTCTTTATGACTAATGTTTAGTTCATGGATTATACGTAATCTCACCCATCCACCTCTGCTAGCCTATCTAGTACCACACAACTTTCGCCGGTACATAAAACCCACCTTCCTCAAAACAGCCACCATATACTTTCCTCAAAACAGCCACCATATCGACCTATTATGGCATTTTTATAGCCATTCCGAGATATATTTCCATGCAACACAACCGTCCCTTTTTTATGACACGCACCATCACTTCCATATTGCTTATAGATTCATATTTTGTTCTAGATATCGAGTTGTAACATTTGAGTTGTAAGTAAATAAAAGTGTGATGATTTGCATTATTAGAGCATTGTCCCGTGTGAGAAAAGGATGATGTAAGCTATGATTCCCTCACACGTTGGGATGAGTCTTCGTACTTTGAAAAAAAATAAAAGAGGCCAACAAAGCCCATAACAAAAAGAGGCCAAATATGCCCACCAAAAAAACAAAAAAAAATGAGAGAAAAATGAGAGAAAGAGAGAAGGGACAATGCTACTATCTTTTTCCACACTTGTGCTTCAAACTAGCACCATGTTCTATTGGAAATATGCCCTAGAGGCAATAATAAATTAGTTATTATTATATTTATTTGTTCATGATAATCGTTTATTATCCATGCTATAATTGTATTGATTGGAAACACAAATACATGTGTGGATACATAGACAAAACATTGTCCCTAGTAAGCCTCTAGTTGACTAACTCATTGATCAAAGATGGTCAAGGTTTCCTGGCCATAGACAAGTGTTGTCACTTGATAACGTGATCATATCATTAGGGGAATCATGTGATGGACTAGACCCAAGCTATGAACATAGCATATTGATTGTGTCGTTTTATTGCTATTGTTTTCTGTGTGTCAAGTATTTGTTCCTATGACCATGAGATCATATAATTCACTGGCACCGGAGGAATACCTTGTGTGCATCAAAAGTCACAATGTAACTGGGTGACTACAAAGGTGCTCTATAGGTGTCTCCGAAGGTGTCCGTTGAGTTAGTATGGATCAAGACTGGGATTTGTCACTCCGTGTGACGGAGAGGTATCTCGGGGCCCACTCGTTAATACAACATCACACACAAGCCTTGGAAGCAATGTGACTAAGTGTAAGTCACGGGATCTTGTATTACAGAACGAGTAAGACTTGCCGGTAACGAGATTGAAATAGGTATGCGGATACCGACGATCAAATCTCAGGCAAGTAACATACCGAAGGACAAAGGGAATGACATATGTGATTATATGAATCCTTGGCACAGAGGTTCAACCATAAGATCTTCGGAGAATATGTGGGATCCAATATGGGCATCCAAGTCCCGCTATTGGATATTGACCGAGGAGTGTCTCGGGTCATGTCTACATAGTTCTCGAACCCGCAGGGTCTGCACACTTAAGGTTCAGTGACGTTTTGGTATAGTTGAGTTATAGGTGTTGGTAACCGAAAGTTGTCTGGAGTCCCAGATGAGATCCATGATGTCACGAGGAGCTCTGGAATGGTCCGGAGGTAAAGATTGATATATAGGAAGTCCTGTTTTAGTCACCGGAAATGTTTCGGGCTCATCGATAGTGTACTGGGAGTGCCGACAGGGGTGCCGGGGACCGTCGGGAGGGTGTCACGCCCCAAGGGGTCTCATGGGCTATGGGAAGAGATATACCAGCCCCTAGTGGGCTGGAATAAGTTCCCACTAAGGCCCATAAGGTTTGAGAAGGAAAAAACACAAGGTGGAAAGAGTTTCCAAGTGGGAAGGTGGAATCCTACTCCACGTAGGATTGGAGTAGGACTCCTCCACCTCCAATTTCAGCCAAACCTTGAGGGTTTGAGGCTGCCTCCTCCCCTCCCTCCCTCCTATATATACTAGAGGTATTGAGGGGTTTTGAGACACAACTTTGCCACGTGCTGCTATCTCCAACGTATCTATAATTTTTGATGGTTCCGTGCTATTATCTTGTCAAACTTTAGATATTTTGTATGCCTTTTATATCTTTTTTGGGACTAACTTATTAACTCAGTGCCAAGTGCCAGTTCCTGTTTTTTCCGTGTTTTTGACCCTTTTCAGAAGATGATTTTAAACGGTGTCCAAACAGAATAAAACTTCCGAAAAGATTTTTTTCGGAACAGAAGATACGCACGGGACTTGAGAACCAAGGCAGAGGCCACCAGGGGACCCCACAAGCCCCCTAGGCGCGGCCAGGGGGCCGCGCCTAGCTGGCTTGTGGGCCCCCTGTGGCTCCTCTGCCCTACTTCTTGCGCCTATAAATTCCTGAAAAATCCAAAATGCGCGAGAGATCCACGAAGATACTTTTGCACCGCCGCAAGATTCTGTCTCCGCAAGATCCCATCTGGGGCACGTTCTGGTGCACTGCCGGAGGGGGGATTCGGATACGGAGGGTTTCTTCATCAACACCATGACCTCTCCGATGATGCGTGAGTAGTTCACCATAGACTTTCGGGTCCATAACTAGTAGCTAGATGGCTTCTTCTCTCTCTTGGATCTTCAATACAAAGTTGTCCATGATCTTCATGGAGATCTATCCGATGTAATCTTCTTTTGCGGTGTGTTTGTCGAGATCCCATGAATTGTGGATTTATGATCAGATTATCTATGAATATTATTTGAGTTTTTTCTGATCTCGCTTATGCATGATTTCATATCCTTGTAATTCTCTTCGAGTCATGGGTTTTGTTTGGCCAACTTGATCTATTATTCTTGCAATGGGAGAAGTGTTTGGTTTTGGGTTCATACCGTGCGGTGACCTCACCCAATGACAGAAGGGGTAGCGAGGCACGCATCGTGTTGTTGCCATCAAGGGTAAAAAGATGGGGTTTTCATCATTGATTTGAGTTTATCCCTCTACATCATGTCATCTTGCTTAAGGCGTTACTTTGTTCATCATGAACTCAATACACTAGATGCATGCTGGATAGCGGTCGATGTGTGGAGTAATAGTAGTAGATGCAGAATATCGGTCTACTTATCTCAGACGTGATGCCTATATGTATGATCATTGCCTTAGATATCGTCATGACTTTGCGTGGTTCTATCAATTGCTCGAAAGCAATTTGTTCACCCACCGTAATATTTTCTATGTTGAGAGAAGCCTCTAGTGAACACTATGGCCCCCGGGTCTACTTCACACCATATTTTCAGCCTTGCACTTTTACTTCGTTGCACTTTCCGCCTTCAGATCTCACTTTGCAATCAATCTTGAAGGGATTGACAACCCCTTTATAGCGTTCGGTGCAAGCTCGTTTGTGTTTGCGCAGGTACTCTGGACTTGGCGTGATTCTCCTACTGGATTGATACCTTGGTTCTCAAACTGAGGGAAATACTTACTGCTCCTGTGCTACATCACCCTTTCCTCTTCAAGGGAAAAACCAACGCAAGCTCAAGAGGCAGCAGAAGGATTTCTAGCATCGTTGCCGGGGAGGATCAAGTCAAGAACTCATCCAAGTAAGTGTCGGAAACTCATCTCTTGCATTTACTTTTTTTTGCCTCTCGTTTTCCTCTCCCCCACTTATTAAAAACAAAAATTTAGAAAAATATTTGCCTTTTTCGTTCGCCCTTTTCTCTCGCTTGCTTTCTGTTCGCTTGTGTGCTTGTTTGCTTGCTGAAGTCACCATGACTGAAAACACCAAACTTTGTGACTTCTCGAATACTAATAATAATGATTTTATTAGTACTCCGATTGCTCCTGCCACTAGTGCGGAATCATACGAAATCAATGCTGCTTTGCTAAATCTTGTTATGAAAAAGAAATTATCCAGCCTTCCTAGTGAAGATGCCGCATCCCATCTTAATACCTTCATTGTGCTTTGCGATATGCAAAAGAAAAAACATGTGGATAATGATGTGATTAAATTGAAGATTTTTTCCGTTCTCGTTGCAAGATCGAGCAAAAACTTGGTTTTCGTCTTTGCCCAAAAATAGTATTGATTCTTGGAACAAGTGCAAAGATGCTTATATATCCAAGTATTTTCCACCGGCTAAGATTATCTCTCTCCGTAATCATATCATGAATTTTAAGCAACTTGATCATGAACATGTTGCACAATCTTGGGAGAAAGTGAAATTGATGATTAGAAATTGTCACGCTCATGGCTTGAGTCTTTGGATGATTATAAACATCTTCTATGCTGGCTTGAATTTCGCTTCTAGAAATATCTTGGACTCCGCCTCAAGTGTAACGTTCATGGAAATCACATTAGGAGAAGCCACAAAACTCCTAGACAATATCATGACAAACTACTCTCAGTGGCACACTGAAAGGTCACCTACTAGTAAGAAGGTACACGCTATAGAAGAAATTAACTCATTGAGCGCTAAGATGGATGAGTTAATGAATTTGGTTGCTATTAGAAGTGCTCCTTTAGATCCTAATGACATGCCCTTGTCTTCCTTGATTGAGAGTAGTAATGCGAGCTTGGACGTTAACTTTGTTGGTAGGAATAGTTTTGGCAACAACAATGCTTTTAGAGGAAACTATGTTCCTAGGCCTTTTCCTAGTAACCCCTCTAATAAATTTGGCAACTCCTACAACAATACTCATGGAAATTACAATAAATTACCCTCTGATTTAGAGAGTAATATCAAAGAGTTTATCAACTCACAAAAGATTTTCCATGCGTCCATAAAGGAAAAACTACTCAAAATTAACGACTTGGCTAGGAGCATTGATAGAATGTCTAGTGATATTCATGCTTTGAAAGTTAGATGTGCTCCTCCCAAAATCAATATGGATGAAACTTTGAAAGCTATGCGTGTTTCCATGAGTGAGAGCAAAGAAAGAACCGCCCAAATTCGTGCTAGACATGAATGGCTTAAAAAGGCGTGTTCTCGTGATAAGAATCACGAAGATCTTAAAGTGCTTGGTGGACATTGAATCTTTGTTTTCTAGTGTCAAACCTAATGATGATGGGGCTGGATATGAATCCACCTTGGTTGAAAAACGCCCCAATGATTGTGAGTCAATCTATCTTGATGCTAAAAGCATTGAAAGTGGAGTAGAAGAAATCAAAACTTTGAGTAGTAATGAAACTACTACTTTGGGTTTCAAGGAATTCAATTATGATAGTTGCTCCTTGATTGAATGCATTTCCTTGATGAAATCCATGCTAAACTCTCCACACGCTTATAGCCAAAACAAGGCCTTTACCGATCATATCGTCGAAGCTATGATAAAATCTCTTGAAGAGAAACTTGAGTTGGAAGTTTCTATTCCTAGAAAGCTTCATGATGAGTGGGAACCTACTATCAAAATCAAAATCAAAAACTATGAATGCAATGCTTTGTGTGATTTGGGTGCTAGTGTTTCTGCAATTCCAAAGTCTTTATGTGATGTTCTGGGCTTTAATGAGATTGAGGAGTGCTCTCTTAATTTGCATCTTGCGGATTCTACTGTCAAGAAACCCATGGGAAGGATCAATGATGTTCTTATTATTGCAAATAGGAACTATGTACCCGTGGATTTCATTGTGCTTGATATTGATTGCAATCCTACATGCCCTATCATTCTTGGTAGACCTTTCCTAAGGACTATTGGTGATATCATCGATATGAAGGAAGGGAATATTAGATTTCAATTTCCTTTAAATAAGGGCATGGAGAATTTTCCTAGAAAGAAAATAAGATTGCCTTATGAATCCATGATGAGGGCTACTTATGGTTTGAGCACCAAAGACGACGATACGTGATTCTATCACCTTATGCCTAGCTAAGGGCGTTAAACAATAGCGCTTCTTGGGAGGCAACCCAATGAATTTATCTTTTTCTTTCACTTTTGTTGCGTCCACACCATCATAATTCTGTTATGATTGTGTTTTTTGTGTTTATTTTTGTGTTTGAGCCAAGCAAAACCTTTATGACTAGTTTTCGTGATGGTTGTTTGATCCTGCTGGAAAAAGACAGAAACTTTTCGATCACGACATTATTTTTCATTTTTATTAAGAAATGGCTTTTGAGTTGATTCTTTTTGCTGCTGGTTTATATGTCTTTTTCCCAGGCTGTCGTAATTTTTCAGAATTTTTGAGGTACCACACGTATACGAAGTATACAGATTGCTACAGACTGGTCTGTTTTTGACAGATTCTGTTTTTGTTGTGTTGGTTGCTTGTTTTGATGAAACTATGGATATTATCGGGGGGTACTAGCCATGGAATAGTGAGAATACAGTAACCTAACACCAATATAACTAGAAATCAAGATTTCTTCAGTACCTAAATAGGTGGTAGTTTGTTTTCTTGTGCTAATGATATCACGAGTTTCCGTTGAAGTTTTCTGTTGTGAAGTTTTCATGTTTTGGGTGATGTTCTCATGGACAAAGGGATAAAGAGTGGAAAGAGCTAAAGCTTGGGGATTCCCAAGGCATCCCAAGCCAAATTCAAGGACACCAAAAAGCCTAAGCTTGGGGATGCCCCGGGAAGGCATCCCCTCTTTCGTCTTTAATCCATCGGTAACATTACTTGGAGCTATATTTTTATTCACCACATGATATGTGTTTTGCTTGGAGCATCTTGTATCGTAGGAGTCTTTTATTTTTGTTGTGTCACAATCATCCTTACTGCACACCTTTTGATAGAGACATGCACTCATCGTGAATTTTCTAGAATTCTCATTGTGCTTCACTTATACCTTTTGAGCTAGACAATTTTGCTCTATGTGCTTCACTTAGATCTTTTAGAGAACGGCGGTGCGTAACTTGGTAGTTGGCCTATGCTATGAAAGTAATCCCAAAGGTGATAGGTACCCAAAGGGGATACAATAAAACCTCCATCTTCATGTGCATTGAGTAGAAAGAGAAGTTTGATTCCTCTCAATTAGTTTTGAGACATGGATTTGGTAATATTAACAGTTATGTTAGTAGGGTGTTGTGAATCTAGAAACACTTGTGTTGAAGTTAGTAGCGTGTTGTGAATCTAGAAACACGTATGGTGTAACATCCGAAAATTATAAATTTTGGAATGTTAATATAATTATTAGATTGATTATTTGTTTGTTTGAGTGATTGAAACTTGAGTGGAATTTGAAACTTCTCAAAAAAATGAGAGGGAATAAAATGACTTTCCCAAAATTTTCTATTTTGAATCCCTTTTCAATTTTGAGTTTGAATATTTTCAAAACCCTTTAATTAAAAAAAATCAAACGAGAGGAGGAAAATGACACTCCAAAATGAGAGACAATGTCTTGATTCAAAATTTAAGTATTTGCAATTTATTTGAAATTCAAATTCCTTTTTTAAAAGTTATTGCAAAAAAAAATATATTTTTAAAGTATTTTATTTGGTTTTGAAAATATGTTCATGTTTTAGAAAATTTTATTCTGAAAATTTTGATATATAATATGCCTATATAAAATGTTCTCTCTATTTTCGTTTTTTTACGTTTTCTTCACTTTAAAAAAAACATTGTTCAAAAAAAACAAAAAACAAAAGGCACGGCTCGCATGAATCGCCTCTTGCGGCCGGCCGAACCTTTACCTGGCCCATGAGAGGCTTTGTTTCTTTTATCTCCACGTTACGTATATGTTTAGTCCCACATTGCCTATCTATGGACCATTAGACCTCTCTTCCACCTATAAGTATAGACCCATAGGAGCATCCAAAAATCATCTATTTCGGGTTAAATCAATCTTTTGGTTTAACTAGATTTATTAAATAAAAATATTTTTTCTTTCTCTTCGGCGGGATTTCTAGAAGTCGTCTCCTCATTGCAATTAATTCTTACTCTGCATTCTAAAGGTATTTTTCTTCGTATTTCTTTACTCCCCTAGTTTATTATTTCTAGACTAGTATTCCTACACTAGTACACGGTAGAGTAATTAGATATATTAATTAGTCTTCGTATTTCCACATTAGTACTAGAATTCTTTTAGACGTAGCACTTTTATTCCGTACAAGAGCTTGGCCCTGATTTTTCAAATAGCCATAACTTTTTACTCGTATATCCGAATTAGATGAAACCAATGCCTAGAGTTTCGTCTTGATCCCACCTATCCTGTGAACCTATCATATCAACTTTTTGAAATTTTCAAATTTCGAAATTTGTTCATATTCATATTCAAACTTCTTTTGATCATATCTTTTTATCCGTAGCTCCGTTTTAGATGAATTCAATTGCGTCGGATTCGTATCAAAGTAATCTTCCCGTTTGTATCATTAGTTTTAACTTTTCAACTTATAATTTTGATCAAATCAGATTTATCTATTAGTGCCCAAAAGTGTTCACATCGTTCTAAGCCGATTCAATGTTATATTGAAATATTTGTATCTTTTGATCCGCTATTTCAAATCTAGTAATTCTTTTTTCTACACGCTCATATTGATCTCCTATATCCAGTACATCATTAGTTTCGACCTTTGAACCTTACAAATTTGAGCGATTCAAATTTGTATTCGAACATTCATTTGATCTTACCTTGCAAACAGTAGCACCTTTTCCATTGATTTCTTTTGCCCCTAAACACTAGTGTTATGTACTTTCCTATTCATAACAACCATGCTCCAATTCAAATACTTTTGACCTTTATGGAATTCAAATTCTATTCATACTTCAATTCGCTATAACTTGCGTTGTAGTGCTCCATTTCAAGAAATTCTTTCTACAAATAAATTCTTATGCCTTATATTATTTGTCAAACAACATTCATGTTGTTCTCCCAATATTTTTTTATCATCTCCCATAGTGTATGCAAGTCGAGCTTATATAGCGATAGTTGATCATCCTTTGACTCTTTTGAGTTGACCCCTTTCACCTTTCCTTTACAACACACTTAGAACCTATTTTTTTATTAAACCTTAGTATGTTGTTATTTTCCACAAAGACATGTTTTGTTCTTATGTTCTTTTGGTTCTTCCTTTTTGGCATGAATGTTTATTGAATGCTATTTGTTTACGATAGATTGCTCGGAGTGTGGTGAGTAGAATTATCAGGATTTTGAGAGCGACTATCTTCATCAAGTAATACCAGGCAAGTCACTTTGATCATACTATCACCTATGTTTTATGCATCGTAGTTCTACCATCCTATGCCCAATTGCATGCTGCTTAGGTACTTGGAAATTGTAGTATAGATTGTAGTATCATGTGGTAGGCACCCAACAACCCCGATACTTGGCCCCGGGACGACAAATTTCATATTGCTATGCTTGAGTAGACGGGATTTCGGTTGAGTGCATAACACGAGTGATGCGAGGTTGATTAAATAATCAAGACCGGTTAAGACAAGATTTTCAAGACCTCGGACGCAATGCAACTCTGGGTGAAGGACGGTTGATCGGCTCCGTGGAGAACCCAGTGGATGACCCGGGATGCTGGAGAGGCCATGACATCCTGTGGAAAGCTTCACCCAGGCTCAAAGAGACGGACGGATATTTTCAAGACCCAAGGCTTACCTGCACAGCCACAAGTCATTATGGGCTCTGGCTTGGTTGGACAACGCAGCGACTCTGGACAGGCGGTGCTAGCAGATGTAGAAGAACGGTAGGACTGGATGGGCATCGATAGGGATCCAGAGGGACCCGTTGAAAGACCATGTTTTGATCATCCGGTCTTCAAACCCCGTGAAGTGCGAGGACATACATGGAGGCGATCAAATCTTGTGGGGAACGTGTGCAAAACTGTGCAGAGTACTCAGACCTAATCGATTAGCCGTGTCCACGGTCATGGACAACTTGAGCCAAAGGAACTGAAGTTATCTGAAAGTCTCAACACAAATAATAATATTGATGTGGGTATTATCGACAACATGGGTACGAGAATTGGTTGGTGGAACCATCTCGTTAACAACCAACAAAGTAGTAACATTTTGCTTTTAGCCCTCTCTTGATGTAGGAGAAAACTTGCTTTTCGCTAAAAACTTATAGCCCCACCTGCCATATATGCATATAGTATAGATGATTACTTTTCACCCCTCTCTTATGTGACTTGCCGACATATTCAATATGCTGACCTACACGGCTGCAACGTCTTATGTTGCAGATATTTTCTTCGACGAGTAAGAGTACGATTCAGGGTTACGGTCTACACTCAACTTGCCGTTGGTGTTTATTGGGGCTCCACTCCCTTGACTGCTTCCACTGAGATATTTAAGGTATATATCGGTTTTACGCTATTTACGTGTGATTGCACTTTGATATATACATTGAAGTACTGTGTGTGCCAGCAAAGTGATCCAGGGATGGCACGGATACACAGAGGCTTGACTCGTCTTGAGCCGGGTCGCAACAGAAATGGTATCAGAGCACATGTTGACTGTAGGACGTGACCCTAGAAACTGGAAATTTCTTAGGATAGGATCTCTCAAAAATCTTCTTTTCAAGAACACCTTTTACTTCTCATCTCTTCTGATTTCATCAAACGTTCTCTCTCACCTCAAATAGTTAGACAATACCCTTTCCCCTTTGACCACGTGAAGGATCAACCGACTCCCACTTCAAAGTAAAGAGGATTTCATCATGCAGTTGAAGCTACACCAAGTGAAGACTCTCAAGACCCGAAGAACTCGAAGACCCCGAAATGTTCCAATGTTTATTAGAAGTCCAAACCCCAATTATATACCCACGTTAGTTACGATGATTCTTGAGCCGTCATTGGTGTGTGTTTTCCGACGGCCACAAATAAAACCTATTCTCAAAAAAATATTGTTTGTATTGTGTGTATCTCCCTCCCTCTCTTACCCGTCTCATCCCCAAAACCTCCACCCTACCAGATGGAGTATGAAGCTGGACTTGTAGTCTCTCGACCAATGACCCAGCCGGAGGCTGAAATATGGATTCAGAACATGGAGAACCACTTCGGGAGCAACTTGATCTCAAGGAAGTATGAAGTGGAACACGCTCTTCAGTACTTTACACAAAGTGCTGCAATCTGGTGGAAAATGCACCATGCCATACAAGGATTTAGTGGAGCAGAAACTTGGGATGAATTCAAGAAGACTCTGTTAAGATCCCGTCTCATTCGTAAGTGCTATGATAATCGGAAGGAGAAGACTTGGACATGCAAGATCTGTGGAGAAACAGGACACACCCAGGAGGAACACAAGGATGGATGCACTCATTGTGAAGAAAATCACCCAGTTGAGGAATGCCCAACTAGTCAGGTGACTTGTTTCTTGTGTGAAGGAACCACCCACTACCTAGCGGCGTGTCACATTTACCCCAAGTATGCCTGAAACCCACAGACCCCAGGACAAACAAGGATCAAGTACTATCTTTTTGGAGAAGGAAACTTGTATCAACAAACGTTTTCTTAGGAGCATACGAAAACCCGAGAGTTGTGAAGATACGATAGATGTTTTGTTGAGCTTGCAGAACCAATGGATTATCCGAACTTCGTTCGTGGACAAGAGATATTCTGCAATGCTTGTGAGGATGCCCAAGTGTTAGAATACGAGATTCACTAAGCCTTATACAAGGTAATGATTTCAGTGCGACATGACTTGGCCACCATGACGACTTACTATTATCATTCTCTTGCTATTCGGAATGGTAAATCTAAGAGACTTACCCATAGTGAGAGACGACGTCCTTTGAAGCTTTTGTTTGAACCTTAGAATGGTATAATGAAAGCCCATGTACATGGCACTTGTTGTCACGCGTAGGAAATTTTACGGTGAGGACGAAGCCAAGACCCTTCTCTCTGAAGGATAACCACAAATGGTAGACCACCATGAGAATCATCGATAGGTTATTTAGAATGGTCACGAGACTTGTCAGTTAAGAAGACCCAGTGACGGAAGAATCTTATATCAACAGAAGAACCCTCGATTTTGATGGAAACATTATGAATATAATGGAAGAACTTCACCAAAGAAGTTACCATGAAGAATGTGACGAGCGAGATGCCAAGACCCGAGAGGATTGTTAAAAATTTGAGCGACCAGTAACTCTCATTTTAAGTGTGGTAGCACCCCACTTGCATGAGACTATATTTGTTAGAAGACCCCCCCAAACCATAACCTTTTCTTTCTAGCCTCTACGAATCTCGAGGACGCGATTCATTTTAAGTGTGGTAGTTTGTAACATCCGAAAATTATAAATTTTGGAATGTTAATGTAATTATTAGATTGATTGTTTGTTTGTTTGAGTGATTGAAACTTGAGTGGAATTTGAAACTTCTCAAAAAATGAGAGGGAATAAAATGACTTCCCAAAATTTTCTATTTTGAATCCCTTTTCAATTTTGAGTTTGAATATTTTCAAAACCCTTTAATTAAAAAAAATCAAATGAGAGGAGGAAAATGACACTCCAAAATCAGAGACAATGTCTTGATTCAAATTTTAAGTATTTGCAATTTATTTGAAATTCAAATTCCTTTTCATTTTAAAGTTCTTGCAAAAAAATATATTTTTTTTAAAGTATTTTATTTGGTTTTGAAAATATGTTCATGTTTTAGAAAATTTTATTTTGAAAATTTTGATATATAATATGCCTATATAAAATGTTCTCTCTATTTTCGTTTTTTACGTTTTCTTCACTTTTAAAAAAAACATTGTTAAAAAAAAAGGCACGGCTCGCATGAATCGCCTCTTGCGGCCGGCCGAACCTTTACCTGGCCCATGAGAGGCTTTGTTTCTTTTATCTCCACGTTACGTATATGTTTAGTCACACATTGCCTATCTATGGACCATTAGACCTCCCTTCCACCTATAAGTATAGACCCATAGGAGCATCCAAAAATCATCTATTTCGGGTTAAATCAATCTTTTGGTTTAACTAGATTTATTAAATAAAAATATTTTTTCCTTCTCTTCGGCGGGATTTCTGGAAGTCGTCTCCTCATTGGAATTAATTCTTACTCTCCATTCTAAAGGTATTTTTCTTCGTATTTTTTTACTCCCGTAGTTTATTATTTCTATACTAGTATTCCTACACTAGTATACGGTAGAGTAATTAGATATATTAATAAGTCTTCGTATTTCCACATTAGTACTAGAATTCTTTTAGACGTAGCACTTTTATTCCGTAAAACAGCTTGGCCCTGATTTTTCAAATAGCCATAACTTTTTACTCGTATATCCGAATTAGATGAAACCAATGCCTAGAGTTTCGTCTTGATCCCACCTATCCTGTGAACCTATCATATCAACTTTTTGAAATTTTCAAATTTCGAAATTTGTTCATATTCATATTCAAACTTCTTTTGATCATATCTTTTTATCCGTAGCTCCGTTTTAGATGAATTCAATTGCGTCGAATTCGTATCAAAGTAATCTTCCCGTTTGTATCATTAGTTTTAACTTTTCAACTTATAATTTTGATCAAATCAGATTTATCTATTAGTGCCCAAAAGTGTTCACATCGTTCTAAGCCGATTCAATGTTATATTGAAATATTTGTATCTTTTGATCCGCTATTTCAAATCTAGTAATTCTTTTTTCTACACGCTCATATTGATCTCCTATATCGAGTACATCATTAGTTTCGACCTTTGAACCTTACAAATTTGAGCGATTCAAATTTGTATTCGAACATTCATTTGATCTTACCTTGCAAACAGTAGCACCTTTTCCATTGATTTCTTTTGCCCCTAAACACTAGTGTTATGTACTTTCCTATTCATAACAACCATGCTCCAATTCAAATACTTTTGACCTTTATGGAATTCAAATTCTATTCATACTTCAATTCGCTATAACTTGCGTTGTAGTGCTCCATTTCAAGAAATTCTTTCTACAAATAAATTCTTATGCCTTATATTATTTGTCAAACAACATTCATGTTGTTCTCCCAATATTTTTTATCATCTCCCATAGTGTATGCAAGTCGAGCTTATATAGCGATAGTTGATCATCCTTTGACTCTTTTGAGTTGACCCCTTTCACCTTTCCTTTACAACACACTTAGAACCTATTTTTTTATTAAACCTTAGTATGTTGTTATTTTGCACAAAGACATGTTTAGTTCTTATGTTCTTTTGGTTCTTCCTTTTTGGCATGAATGTTTATAGAATGCTATTTGTTTACAATAGATTGCTCGGAGTGTGGCGAGTAGATTTATCAGGATTTTGAGAACGACTATCTTCATCAAGTAATACCAGGCAAGTCACTTTGATCATACTATCACCTATGTTTTATGCATCGTAGTTCTACCATCCTATGCCCAATTGCATGCTGCTTAGGTACTTGGAAATTGTAGTATATATTGTAGTATCATGTGGTAGGCACCCAACAACCCCGATACTTGGCCCCGGGACGACAAATTTCATATTGCTATGCTTGAGTAGACGGGATTTCGGTTGAGTGCATAACACGAGTGATGTGAGGTTGATTAAATAATCAAGACCGGTTAAGACAAGATTTTCAAGACCTCGGACACAATGCAACTCTGGGTGAAGGACGGTTGATCGGCTCCTTGGAGAACCCAGTGGATGACCCGGGATGCTGGAGAGGCCATAACATCCTGCGGAAAGCTTCACCCAGGCTCAAAGAGACGGACGGATATTTTCAAGACCCAAGGCTTACCTGCACAGCCACAAGTCATTATGGGCTCTGGCTTGGTTGGACAACGCGGCGACTCTGTTGTCCTACATGCTGACCTACATGGCTGCAACGTCTTATGTTACAGGTATTTTCTTCAACGAGTAAGAGTACGATTTGTTGGAAATATGCCCTAGAGGCAATAATAAATTAGTTATTATTATATTTCTTAGTTCGTGATAATCGTTTATTATCCATGCTATAATTGTATTGATTGGAAACACAATACTTGTGTGGATACATAGACAAAACACTGTCCCTAGTAAGCCTCTAGTTGACTAGCTCGTTGATCAAAGATGGTCAAGGTTTCCTGGCCATAGGCAAGTCTTGTCACTTGATAACGGGATCACATCATTAGGAGAATCATGTGATGGACTAAGACCCAAACTAATAGACGTAGCATGTTGATCGTGTCATTTTGTTGCTACTGTTTTCTGCGTGTCAAGTATTTATTCCTATGACCATGAGATCATATAACTCACTGACACCGGAAGAATGCTTTGTGTGTATCAAACGTCGCAACGTAACTGGGTGACTATAAAGATGCTCTACAGGTATCTCCGAAGGTGTTAGTTGAGTTAGTATGGATCAAGACTGGGATTTGTCACTCCGTGTGACGGAGAGGTATCTCGGGGCCCACTCGGTAATACAACATCACACACAAGCCTTGCAAGCAATGTAACTTAGTGTAAGTTGCGGGATCTTGTATTAAGGAACGAGTAAAGAGACTTGCCGGTAAACGAGATTGAAATAGGTATGCGGATACTGACGATCGAATCTCGGGCAAGTAACATACCGAAGGACAAAGGGAATGACATACGGGATTATACGAATCCTTGGCACTGAGGTTCAAACGATAAGATCTTCGTAGAATATGTGGGATCCAATATGGGCATCCAGGTCCCGCTATTGGATATTGACCGAGGAGTCTCTCGGGTCATGTCTACATAGTTCTCGAACCCGCAGGGTCTGCACACTTAAGGTTCGACGTTGTTTTATGCGTATTTGAGTTATATGGTTGATTACCGACTGTTGTTCGGAGTCCCGGATGAGATCACGGACGTCACGAGGGTTTCCGTAATGGTCCGGAAACGAAGATTGATATATAGGATGACCTCATTTGATTACCGGAAGGTTTTCGGAGTTACCGGGAATGTACCGGGAATGACGAATGGGTTCCGGGAGTTCACCGGGGGGGGCAACCCACCCCGGGGAAGCCCATAGGCATTGGGGGAGCCACACCAGCCCTTAGTGGGCTGGTGGGACAACCCACAAGTGCCCTATGCACCAAGGAGAAGAAAATCAAGAGAGAAAGAAAAAAAAAGGAGGAGGTGGGAAGGAAGGGGGACTCCCTCCCACCAAACCTAGTCCAACTCGGTTTGGGGGGGGAGAGTCCTCCCCCTTGGACTCGGCCGACCCCCTTGGGGCTCCTTGAGCCCCAAGGCAAGGCCCCCTCCCTCCCACCTATATATACGGAGGTCTTAGGGCTGATTTGAGATGACTTTTCCACGGCAGCCCGACCACATACCTCCACGGTTTTTCCTCTAGATCGCGTTTCTGCGGAGCTCGGGCGGAGCCCTGCTGAGACAAGGTCATCACCAACCTCCGGAGCGCCGTCACGCTGCCGGAGAACTCTTCTACCTCTCCGTCTCTCTTGCTGGATCAAGAAGGCCGAGATCATCGTCGAGCTGTACGTGTGCTGAACGCGGAGGTGCCGTCCGTTCGGTACTAGATCGTGGGACTGATCGCGGGATTGTTCGCGGGGCGGATCGATGGACGTGAGGACGTTCCACTACATCAACCGCGTTCACTAACGCTTCTGCTGTACGATCTACAAGGGTACGTAGATCACTCATCCCCTCTCGTAGATGGACATCACCATGATAGGTCTTCGTGCGCGTAGGAAAATTTTTGTTTCCCATGCGACGTTCCCCAACAGTGGTATCAGAGCCAGGTTCATGCGTAGATGTCTTCTCGAGTAGAACACAAAAGTTTTTGTGGGCGGTGATGTGCGTTTTGCTACCCTCCTTAGTCTTTTCTTGATTCCGCGGTATTGTTGGATTGAAGCGGCTTGGACCGACATTACTCGTACGCTTACGAGAGACTGGTTTCATCGTTACGAGTAACCCCCTTTGCTCAAAGATGACTGGCAAGTGACGGTTTCTCCAACTTTAGTTGAATCGGATTTGACCGAGGAGGTCCTTGGATGAGGTTAAATAGCAACTCATATATCTCCGTTGTGGTGTTTGCGTAAGTAAGATGCGATCCTACTAGATGCCCTTGGTCACCACGTAAAACATGCAACAACAAAATTAGAGGACGTCTAACTTGTTTTTGCAGGGTATGCTTGTGATGTGATAAGGCCAACGATGTGATGTGATATATTGGATGTATGAGATGATCATGTTGTAATAGAAATATTGACTTGCACGTCGATGGTACGGCAACCGGCAGGAGCCATAGGGTTGTCTTTATACTAACGTTTGTGCTTGCAGATGCGTTTACTATTTTGCTAGGATGTAGCTTTGGTAGTAATAGCATGAGTAGCACGACAACCCTGATGGCAACACGTTGATGGATGATCATGGTGTGGCGCCGGTGACAAGAAGATCGTGCCGGTGCTTTGGTGATGGAGATCAAGAAGCACGTGATGATGGCCATATCATGTCACTTACGAATTGCATGTGATGTTAATCCTTTTATGCACCTTATTTTGCTTAGAACGAAGGTAGCATTATGAGGTCATCTCTCACTAAAATTTCAAGACGAAATTGTGTTCTCCCCGACTGTGCACCGTTGCTACAGTTCGTCGTTTCGAGACACCACGTGATGATCGGGTGTGATAGACTCAACGTTCACATACAACGGGTGCAAAACAGTTGCGCACGCGGAACACTCGGGTTAAGCTTGACGAGCCTAGCATGTGTAGACATGGCCTCGGAACACATGAGACCGAAATGTCGATCATGAATCATATAGTTGATATGATTAGCATAGGGATGCTTACCACTGAAACTATACTCAACTCACGTGATGATCGGACTTGGGATAGTGTAAGTGGATCATGAACCACTCAAATGACTAGAGAGATGTACTTTTTGAGTGGGAGTTTAGCATATAATTTGATTAAGTTGAACTCTAATTATCATGAACATAGTCTAATGGTCTTTGCGAATTACGATGTAGCTTGCGCTATAGCTCTACTGTTTTTTATGTTCCTAGAGAAAATTTAGTTGAAAATTGATAGTAGCAAACTTTGCAGACTAAATCTGTAAAACCGAGGATTGTCCTCATTGCTACGCAGAAGGCTTATGTCCTTAATGCACCACTCGGTGTGCTGCACCTCGAGCGTCGTCTGTGGATGCTGTGAACATCCGACATACACGTTTCTGATGACTACACGATAGTTCAGTACAAAATACTTGATGGCTTAGAAGCAAGGCGCCGAAAACGTTTTAAAACGTCATGGAACATAAGTGATGTTCTAAAGAGATGAAATTGCGATTTCATGCTTGTGCCCTTGTTAAGAGGTACAAGACCCCCGACAAGATTCTTTGTCCACAGAGTAAAGGAGAAAGGCTCAATCGTTGAGCGTGTGCTCAGATTGTCTGAGTACGACAATCACTTGAATCAAGTGGGAGTTAATCTTCCAGATAAGATAGTGATGGTTCTCCAAAGTCACTGCCACCAAGCTGTGAGAGCTTCGTGATGAACTATAACATATCAAGGATAGATACAATGATCCTTGAGCGATTCGCGATGTTTGACACTGCGAAAGTAGAAATCAAGAAGGGGCATCAATAGTTGATGGTTAGTAAAACCACTAAGTTTCAAGAAAGGCGAGGGCTAGAAGGGATACTTCGTGAAACGGCAAAACAGTTGCTGCGCTAATGAAGAGACCCAAGATTAAACCCAAACCCGAGACTAAGTGCTTCTGTAATGAGGGGAACAGTCACTAAGGCGGACCAACTCTAGATACTTGGTAGATAAGTGGGCTGGCAAAAGTCGAAAGAAGTATATTTGATATACATGATGTTGATGTGTACTTTACTAGTACTCCTAGTAGCATAAGGGTATTGGATACCGGTTCGGTTGCTAAGTGATTAGTAACACGAAATGAAAGCTACGGCATAAACGGAGACTAGCTAAAGGCGAGGTGACGATACGTGTTGGAAGTGTTTCCAAGGTTGATATGATCAAACGCCGCACGCTCCCTCTACCATCGGGATTGGTATTAAACCTAAATAATTGTTATTTGGTGCTTGCGTTAAGCATGAACATGATTGGATCGTGTTTATTGCAATACGATTATTCATTTAAGGAGAATAATGGTTACTCTATTTTCTTGAAAATTCACCTTCAATGGTTTATTGAATCTCGATCGTAGTGTTACACATGTTCATGATATTGGTGCCAAAAGATACGAGTTAATGATGATAGTACCACTTACTTGTGGCACTACCGCTTGAGTCATGTCTGTATAAATTGCATGAAGAGGCTCCATGCTGATGGATCTTTGTACTCACCTGGTTTCGAATCACTAGTGACATGCAAATCATACCACATGAGCAAGGCCTTGTTTTCATTGAGATGAAACAAGATAGTAACTTGTTGGAAGTGATACATTTTGATGTATGCAGTCCAATGGGTGCTGAGGCAAGTAGTGGATATCATTATGTTCTTACTTCAATGATGATTTGAGTAGATACTAGAGTATTTACTTAATGAATCACAAGTCTGAAATATTGAAAAGTTCAATTCTGTTTCGGAGTGAAGTTCGTCGTAACAAGAGGATAAACTGTCTACGATATGATCATAGAAATGAATATCTGAGTTACGAGTTTTGGTACGCAGTTAAGACAATGTGGAAATTGTTTCGCAGTTCATGCCACCTGGAACATCATAGTGTGATGATGTGTCTGAACATCATAGCCATGCACTATTTGGTACGGTGCACACTAAGATGTCTCTTATCGAATTACCACTATCGTTTATGGGTTATGCATTAGAGACAACCGCATTCACTTTAAATAGGGCACCACGTATTTCCGTTGAGATGACACAGTATAGACTGAGGTTTAGAGAAATCTAAATTGTCGTTTCTTGAAAGTTTGGGGTTTCGACACTTATGTGAAAAAGTTTCAGTCTGATAAGCTCGAACCCAAAGCGGATAAATGCATCTTCATAGGATATTCAAAACAGTTGGGTACATCTCCTATCTCAGATCCGAAAGCAAAGTTTTGTTTCTAGAAACAGATCCTTTCTCGAGGAAAGGTTTCTCTCGAAAGAATTGAGTGGGAGGGTAGTAGAACTTGATGAGGTTATTGAACCATCACTTCAACCAGTGTGTAGCAGGGCGCAGGAAGTTGTTCCTGTGGCGCCTACACCAATTGAAGTGGAAGCTGATGATGGTGATCATCAAGCATCGGATCAAGTTACTACAAGCCTCGTAGGTCGACAAGGTCGCGTACTAGTGCAGAGTGGTACGGTAACCCTGTCTTGGAGGTCATGTTGTTGAGCAACAGTGAACCTATGAGTTATGGAGAAAGCGATGGTGGGCCCAGATTCCGACAAATGGTTGGAAGCCATGAAATCCGAGAGAGGATCCATGTATGAAAACAAAGTGTAGACTTTGGAAGAACTACTTGACGGTCATAAGACTATTGAGTAAAGATGGATCTTTGAAAGGAAGACAAACAATGATGGTGACAAGTCACTATTAAGAAAAGCTCGACTTGTCGCAAAAATGTTTTCGACAAGATCAAACAGTTGACTATGATGAGACTCTCTCACTCATAGCGATGCTAAAAGTCTGTTAGAATTATGTTAGTTGTTGATGCATTATTTATGAAATATTGCACGTAGGATGTCAAAACATTGTTTCCTCGACGGTTTCCTTGAGCAAACATTGTATGTGATACAACCAGAAGGTTATGTCGATCCTAAAGATACTAGAAAGTATGCAAGCTCCAGTGATCCTTCAATGGACTGGTGCAAGCATCTCGGAGTTGGAATATACACTTTGATGAGATGATCAAACATTTTGGGTGTGTACAAGGTTTATGAGAAACTTGTATTTCCAAAGAAGTGAGTGGGAGCACTATAGAATTTCTGATAAGTATATGTGGTTGACATATTGTGGATCAGAAGTGATGTAGAATTTCTGTAAAGCATATAAGGTTGTTTGAAAGGAGTTTTCAAAGGAATACCTGGATTGCGCTACTTGAACGTTGAGCATCAAAGATCTATGGAGATAGATCAAAAGCGCTTAATGAAAGTTTCAATAAGATGCATGCCTTGACAAGTTTTTGAAGGAGTTCAAAATAGATCAGCGAAGAAAGAGTTCTTGGTTGCATTATGAGGTGTGAATTTGAGTAAGACTCAAAACCCGACCACGGCAGAATAAAGAGAATAGACGAAGGTCGTCTTCTATGCCTTAGCCGTAGAATCTAAAGTATGCCATGCTGTGTACCGCACCTGATGTGTGCCTTGACTCAAAGTCTGTTGAGAGGTACACAGAGTGATCCATGATTGAATCACTAGCAGCGGTCAAAATTTATCCTTAGTAACTAATGGACTAAGGAATTTTTTCTCGATTATGGAGGTGGTTAAAGAGTTCGTCGTAAAGGGTTACGTTGATGCAAGCTTTGACACTAATCCGAATAACTATGAGTAGTGAAACGGATTCGTATAGTAGAGTAGATATTTGAAGCATTTCCGAATCGCACGTAGTAGCAGCATCTATAAAGATGACATAAAGATTTGTAAAGAGCACACGGATCTGAAAATTTCAGAAACGTTGACTAAAACCTCTCTCACGAGCAAGACGTTATCAGACCCCAGAACTATATGGGTGTTGGATTCGTTGGAATCACATGGTGATGTGAACTAGATTATTGACTCTAGTGCAAGTGGGAGACTGTTGGAAATATGCCCTAGAGGCAATAATAAATTAGTTATTATTATATTTCTTAGTTCGTGATAATCGTTTATTATCCATGCTATAATTGTATTGATTGGAAACACAATACTTGTGTGGATACATAGACAAAACACTGTCCCTAGTAAGCCTCTAGTTGACTAGCTCGTTGATCAAAGATGGTCAAGGTTTCCTGGCCATAGGCAAGTCTTGTCACTTGATAACGGGATCACATCATTAGGAGAATCATGTGATGGACTAAGACCCAAACTAATAGACGTAGCATGTTGATCGTGTCATTTTGTTGCTACTGTTTTCTGCGTGTCAAGTATTTATTCCTATGACCATGAGATCATATAACTCACTGACACCGGAAGAATGCTTTGTGTGTATCAAACGTCGCAACGTAACTGGGTGACTATAAAGATGCTCTACAGGTATCTCCGAAGGTGTTAGTTGAGTTAGTATGGATCAAGACTGGGATTTGTCACTCCGTGTGACGGAGAGGTATCTCGGGGCCCACTCGGTAATACAACATCACACACAAGCCTTGCAAGCAATGTAACTTAGTGTAAGTTGCGGGATCTTGTATTAAGGAACGAGTAAAGAGACTTGCCGGTAAACGAGATTGAAATAGGTATGCGGATACTGACGATCGAATCTCGGGCAAGTAACATACCGAAGGACAAAGGGAATGACATACGGGATTATACGAATCCTTGGCACTGAGGTTCAAACGATAAGATCTTCATAGAATATGTGGGATCCAATATGGGCATCCAGGTCCCGCTATTGGATATTGACCGAGGAGTCTCTCGGGTCATGTCTACATAGTTCTCGAACCCGCAGGGTCTGCACACTTAAGGTTCGACGTTGTTTTATGCGTATTTGAGTTATATGGTTGATTACCGAATGTTGTTCGGAGTCCCGGATGAGATCACGGACGTCACGAGGGTTTCCGGAATGGTCCGGAAACGAAGATTGATATATAGGATGACCTCATTTGATTACCGATAGGTTTTCGGAGTTACCGGGAATGTACCGGGAATGACGAATGGGTTCCGGGAGTTCACCGGGGGGGCAACCCACCCCGGGGAAGCCCATAGGCATTGGGGGAGCCACACCAGCCCTTAGTGGGCTGGTGGGACAGCCCACAAGTGCCCTATGCGCCAAGGAGAAGAAAATCAAGAGAGAAAAAAAAGGAGGAGGTGGGAAGGAAGGGGGACTCCCTCCCACCAAACCTAGTCCAACTCGGTTTGGGGGGGAGAGTCCTCCCCCTTGGACTCGGCCGACCACCTTGGGGCTCCTTGAGCCCCAAGGCAAGGCCCCCTCCCTCCCACCTATATATACGGAGGTTTTAGGGCTGATTTGAGACGACTTTTCCACGGCAGCCCGACCACATACCTCCACGGTTTTTCCTCTAGATCGCGTTTCTGCGGAGCTCGGGCGGAGCCCTGCTAAGACAAGGTCATCACCAACCTCCGGAGCGCCGTCACGCTGCCGGAGAACTCTTCTACCTCTCCGTCTCTCTTGCTGGATCAAGAAGGCCGAGATCATCGTCGAGCTGTACGTGTGCTGAACGCGGAGGTGCCGTCCGTTCGGTACTAGATCGTGGGACTGATCGCGGGATTGTTCGCGGGGCGGATCGAGGGACGTGAGGACGTTCCACTACATCAACCGCGTTCACTAACGCTTCTGCTGTACGATCTACAAGGGTACGTAGATCACTCATCCCCTCTCGTAGATGGACATCACCATGATAGGTCTTCGTGCGCGTAGGAAAATTTTTGTTTCCCATGCGACGTTTCCCAACACGATTCAGGGTTACGGTCTACACTCAACTTGTCGTTGGTGTTTATTGGGGCTCCACTCCCTTGACTACTTCCACTGAGATATTTAAGGTATATATCGGTTTTACGCTATTTACGTGTGATTGCACTTTGATGTATACATTGAAGTACTGTGTGTGCCAGCATACTGATCCAGGGATGGCACAGATACACAGAGGCTTGACTCGTCTTGAGTCGGGTCGCTACATATGGTGAACCGCTATGTTAGGAAGTCGGAGCATAATTGATCTATTGATTGTCATCCTTTCTGTTGCGGTCGGAATTGCGCGATGGTTAACACCTACCAACCCTTCCCCTAGGAGTATGCGTTTAGCACTTTGTTTCGATTACTAATAAATACTTTCGCAATAAGTATGTGAGTTCTTCATGACTAATGTGAGTCCATGGTACAGATGCACTTTCACCTTCCACCATTGCTAGCCTCTCTAGTACCGCGCAATTTTCGCCGGTGCACAAACCCACCATATGCCTTCCTCAAAACAGCCACCATACCTACCTACTATGGCATTTTCCTAGCCATCCCGAGATATATTGCCATGTAACTCCCACTGTTCCGTCTCATGACTTGTGCCGTCACTCTCATATTGCCTTTGCATGATCGTAAGATAGCTAGCGTGATGTTTCAACGTCATACGACAAGCTAGATCGTTGCACATCCCGGTACACTGCCGGAGGCATTTCCTATAGAGTCATCATCATTCTAAGCTTTGAGCTGTGAGTAAATAAAAGTGTGATGATCATCATTATTAGAGCATTGTCCCACGTGAGGAAATAAAAAAAGAGGCCAAAGTTGCACACATAAAAAAAGAGATATGGAAAGAGGCCAAAGAGCCCAAACAAAAAAAAGAAAAAAAAAGAAAAAAAAGAGAGAAAAAGAGAGAAGGGACAATGCTACTATGTCTTTCCACACTTGTGCTTCATAATAGCACCATGTTCTTCATGATTGAGAGCTTCTCGTTTTGTCACCACCATATGCTAGTGGGAATCTTTATTATATAACTTGGCTTGTATATTCCAATGATGGGCTTCCTCAAAATTGCCCTAGGTCTTCGTGAGCAAGCAAGTTGGATGCACACCCACTAGTTCTCCTTTGAGCATTCACATAGTTATAGCTCTAGTGCATCCGTTGTATGGCAATCCCTACTCATTCACATTGATATCTATTAATGGGCATCTCCATAGTCCTTCAATACGCCGAGTCAATGTGACCAGCTCCTCCTTTTTGTCTTGCAACCACCACCACACTCTATTCTACCATAGTGTTATATCCATGGCTCACGCTCATGTATTGCGTGCGAGTTGAAAAAGGTTTGAGAAAGTAAGAGTGCGAAAACAATTACTTGGCCAATTCCGGGGTTGTGCATGATTTAAATTAGTTGTGTGGGGATGATGGAGCATAGCCAGACTATATGATTTTGTAGGAATAACTTTCTTTGGCCTTGTTATTTCGAAAGTTCATGATTACCTTGCTAGTTTGCTTGAAGTATTGTTGTTTTCATGTCAATAGCAAACTATTGTTTTGAATCTTACGGGTCTCAACATTCATGTCACATGAAAGAAGTTACAAAGGACAACTATGCTAGGTAGCATTCCACATCAAAAATTCAGTCACTCGAGGACGAGCAGGAGTTAAGCTTGGGGATGCTTGATACGTCTCCAACGTATCTATAATTTTTTATGGTTCCATGCTATTATCTTGTCAAACTTTGGATGTTTTGTATGTCTTTTATATCTTTTTTGGGACTAACTTACTAACTCAGTGCCAAGTGCCAGTTCGTGTTTTTTCCGTATTTTTGACCCTTTTTCAGACGAGGATTTTAAACGGTGTCCAAACAGAATAAAACTTCCGAAAAAAAAAATTCCGGAACACAAGATACGCACGGGACTTGAGAACCAAGCCAGAGGCCACCAGGGGACCCCACAAGCCCCCTAGGCGCGGCGAGGGGGCCCGCGCCTAGAAGGCTTGTCGGCCCCCTATGGCTCGTCTGCCCTACCTCTTCCGCCTATAAATTCCTGAAAAATCCAAAACTGCGCGAGAGATCCACGAAAATACTTTTGCGCCGCCGCAAGCTTCTGTCTCTGCAAGATCCCATCTGGGGCACGTTCTGGTGCCCTGCCGGAGGGGGATTCGGATACGGAGGGCTTCTTCATCAACACCAGGACCTCTCAGATGATGCGTGAGTAGTTCACCATAGACCTTCGGGTCCATAGCTAGTAGCTAGATGGCTTCTTCTCTCTCTTGGATCTTCAATACAAAGTTCTCCATGATCTTCATGGAGATATATCCGGTGTAATCTTCTTTTGCGGTGTGGTTGTCGAGATCCGATGAACTGTGGATTTATGATCAGATTATCTATGAATCTTATTTGAGTTTCTTCTGATCTCTTATATGCATGATTTCATATCCTTGTAATTCTCTTCGAGTTGTGGGTTTTGTTTGGCCAACCTGATCTATGATCCTTGCAATGGGACAAGTTCTTGGTTTTGGGTTCATACCGTGCGGGGACCTCACCTAGTGACAGAAGGGGTAGCGAGGCAAGCATCGTGTTGTTGCCATCAAGGGTAAAAAGATGAGGTTTACATCATTGGTTTGAGTTTATCCCTCTACATCATGTCATCTTGCTTAAGGCGTTACTCTGTTCGTCATGAACTCAATACACTAGATGCATGCTGGATAGCGGTCGATGTGTGGAGTAATAGTAGTAGATGCTGAAAGTATCGATCTACTTGTCTCGGACGTGATGCCTATATGTATGATCACCGCCTTAGATATCGTCATGACTTTGCGCGGTTCTATCAATTGCTCGACAGTAATTTGTTCACCCACCGTAATATTTGCTATTTTGAGAGAAGCCTCTAGTGAACACTATGGCCCCCGGGACTACTTCACACCATATTTTCAGCCTTTCACTTTTACTTCGTTGCACTTTCCGCCTTCAGATCTCACTTTGCAATCAATCTTGAAGGGATTGACAACCCCTTTATAGCGTTGGGTGCATGCTCGTTTGTGTTTGCGCAGGTACTCTGGACTTGGCGCGATTCTCCTACTGGATTGATACCTTGGTTCTGAAACTGAGGGAAATACTTACTGCTCCTGTGCTGCATCACCCTTTCCTCTTCAAGGGAAAAACCAACGCAAGCTCAAGAGGCAGCACTCGACCCTATACCACTCAGTTTTTTCTCTAGATCGTATTTCTGCGGAGCTTAGGTGAAGCCCTGCCGGAGTAGATCATCACCACCACCGGCGCGCCGTCACGATGCCTGAGAACTCTTCTACCTCTCCACCCCCTCTTGCTGGATCAAGAAGGTGGAGATCGTCATCGAGCTATACGTGTGCTGAACGCGGAGGTGTCGTCCGTTCGGCACTAGATCGGAACGGATCATGACAAGGATCGCAAGACGGTTCGTGGGATGGATCGCGGGATGGTTCATCGGACTGATCGAGGGATGGTTCGTGGGGCGGTTCGAGGGACGTGAAGACGTTCCACTACATCAACCGCATTTCTTAACGCTTCCTGCTGTGCGATCTACAAGGGTACGTAGATCCAAATCTCCTCTCGTAGATGGACATCACCATGATAGGTCTTCGTGTGCATAGGAAAATTCTTGTTTCCCATGCAACGTTCCCCAACAGTGTTATCAGAACTAGGTTCATGTGTAGATGTTATCTCGAGTATAACACAAAGGGTTTTGTGGACGGTGATGTTCGATTTGCTGCCCTCCTTAGTCTTTTCTCAATTCGGCGGTATTGTTGGATTGAAGCGGCCCGGACTGACATTATTCATACGCTTACGAAAGACTGGTTTCATCGATTGACATGCAACCTCGTTCCATAAAGATCACTAGCGGGTGTCAGTTTCTTCAACTTTAGTTGAATTGGTTTTGACCGAGGCGGTTCTTGGAGAGGTTAAATAGAAATTTGCACATCTCCATTGTGGTTTGTGCATAAGTAAGATGCGATCATACTAGATTCCCATAGCAGCCACGTAAAACATGCAACAACAAATTAGAGGACGTCTAACTTGTTTTTGTAGGGTATGCATGTGATATGATATGGCCAATGACGTGATGTGATATATTGGATGTATGAGGTGATCATGTTATAATAGTTAATATCGACTTGCACATCGATGGTACGACAACCAGCAGGATCCATAGGGTTGTCTTTAAACTAACGTTTGTGTTTGTAGATGCGTTTACTATATTTCTAGGATGTAGCTTTAGTAGTGATGGCATAAGTAGCACGACAACCCCGATGGCGACACGTTGATGGAGATCATGGTGTGGCTACGGTGACAAGAAGATCATGCCGGTGCTTTGGTGATGGAGATCAAGAAGCACATGATGATGGCCATATCATGTCACTTAGGAATTGCACGTGATGTTAATCCTTTTTTGCACCTTATTTTGCTTAGAACAATGGTAGCATTATGAGGTGATCTCACACTAAAATTTCAAGACAAATTGTGTTCTCCCCGACTGTGCACCGTTGCGACAGTTCGTCGTTTCTAGACACCACGTGATGATCGGGTGTGATAGACTCATCGTTCACATACAACGGGTGCAAAACAGTTGCACACGCGGAACACTCGGGTTAAGCTTGATGAGCCTAGCATGTGCATACATGGCCTCGGAACACATGATACCGAAAGGTCGAGCATGAATCGTATATTTGATATGATTAGCATAGAGATGCTTACCACTGAAACTATTCTCAACTCACGTGATGATCGGACTTGAGTTAGTGGATTTGGATCATGTACCACTCAGATGAATAGAGAGATGTACTTTTTGAGTGGGAGTTCTTAAGTAATATGATTAATTGAACTAATTATCATGAACATAGTCTAATGGTATTTGCGAATTATGATGTAGCTTGCGCTATAGCTCTACTGTTTTTATATGTTCCTAGAGAAAGTTTAGTTGAAAGTTGATAGTAGGAACGTTGAGGACTGAATCCGTAAAATTAAGGATTGTCCTCATTGATGCGCAGAAGGATTATGTCCTTAATGCACCACTCGGTGTACTACACCTCGAGCATCGTGTGTGGATGTTGTGAACATCTGACATACACGTTTTTGATGACTACGTGATAGTTCAGTGCGTAATACTTAATGTCTTAGAAGCAAGGCACCGAAGACGTTTTGAAACGTCAGGGAACATAAGAGATGTTCTAGGAGATGAAGTTGAGATTTCATGCTCGTGCCCTTGTTGAGAGGTGTGAGACCTCCGGAAAGATTCTTTGTCTACAAAGTAGAGGAGAAAAACTCAAATCGTTGAGCATGTTCTCGGATTGTCTGAGTACAACAATCGCTTGAATCAAGCGGGAGTTAATCTTCCAGATGAGATAGAGTGATGGTTCTCCAAAAGTCACTGTCACTAAGCTGCTAGAGCTTCGTGAAGAACTATAACATATCAAGGATAGATATGATGATCCTTGAGCAATTCGGAATGTTTGACACTGCGAAAGTAGAAATCAAGAAGGAGCATCAATTGTTGATGGTTAGCAAAACCACTAGTTTCAAGAAGGGCAAAGGTTAGAAGGGATACTTCATGAAACGGCAAACTAGTTGCTGCTCTAATGAAGAAACCCAAGATTGAACCCAAACCCGAGACTAAGTGCTTCTGTTATGAGGGGAACGATCACTCAGGTGGAGCTACCCTAGATACTTGGTAGATAAGAAGGCTGGCAAAGTCAACAGAAATATATTTGATATACATGATATTGATGTGTACTTTACTAGTACTCCTAGTAGCACGAGGGTATTGGATACCGGTTCGGTTGCTAAGTGATTGGTAACTCGAAATAAAAAGCTACAGTATAAACGGAGACTAGCTAAAGGCGAGGTGACGATACGTGTTGGAAGTGTTTCCAAGGTTGATGTGATCAAACATCGCACGCTCCCTCTATCATCGGGATTGGAGGTAAAACCTAAATAATTGTTATTTGGTGTTTGCATTGAGCATGAACATGATTGGATCGTGTTTATTGCAATACGATTATTCATTTGAAGAGGATAATAGTTATTCCATTTGCTTGAATAATTACCCTCAATGGTTTATTGAATCTCGATCGTAGTGTTACACATGTTCATAATATTGGTGCCAAAAGATACAAAGTAATTATGATAGTACCACTTAGTTGTGGCACTGCCACTTGAGTCATGTTGGTATAAAATGCATGAAGAAGCTCCATGCTGATGGATCTTGGTACTCGCTCATTTTTGAAACGTTTGAGACATGCAAACCATACCTGTTGGTATAAATGCATGAAGAAGCTCCATGCTGATGGATCTTTGTACTCAGTCATTTTTGAAACGTTTGAGACATGCAAACCATACCTGTTGGTATAAATGCATGAAGAAGCTCCATAGAGATGGATCGTTTGGACTCACTTGATTTTGAATCACTTGAGACATGCAAATCATGCCACATGAAACAAGGGAGTAAAATTGTTGGGAGTAATGCATTTTTCTTGTGTGCAGTCTGCTACTTCTCAAACAACAGCACCAGAAATTGACACGTTGACGGAGACTTGCTTGCGTTGGTTTTTTCCTTGAATAGGAAAGGGTGATGCAGCACAGGAGCAGTAAGTATTTCCCTCAGTTTGAGAACCTAGGTATCAATCCAGTAGGAGAATCTCGTCAAGTCCAGAGTACCTGCGCAAACACAAAAGAACTTGCACCCAACGCTATAAAGGGGTTGTCAATCCCTTCAAGATTGATTGCAAAGTGAGATCTGAAGGCGGAAAGTGCAACGAAGTAAAAGTGTAAGGCTGAAAATATGATGCGAAGTAGACCCGGGGGCCATAGTGTTCACTAGAGGCTTCTCTCAAAATAGCAAATATCACGATGGGTGAACAAATTACTGTCGAGCAATGGATAGAACCGCGCAAAGTCATGACGATATCTAAGGCAATGATCATACATATAGGCATCACGTCCGAGACAAGTAGACCGGTACTTTCTGCATCTACTACTATTACTCCACACATCGACCGCTATCCAACATGCATCTAGTGTATTGAGTTCATGACGAACAGAGTAACGCCTTAAGCAAGATGA
The DNA here is from genome assembly GCF_904849725.1 of Hordeum vulgare subsp. vulgare. Classification (NCBI taxonomy): domain Eukaryota; kingdom Viridiplantae; phylum Streptophyta; class Magnoliopsida; order Poales; family Poaceae; genus Hordeum; species Hordeum vulgare. The sequence continues at coordinate 527,441,983 of NC_058519.1, forward strand.
CATGATGTAGAGGGATAAACTCAAACCAATGATGAAAACCGCATCTTTTTACCCTTGATGGCAACAACACGATGCGTGCCTCGGTACCCCTTCTATCACTGGGTGAGGTCACCGCACGGTATGAACCCAAAACCAAGCACTTCTCCCATTGCAACAATCATAGATCAAGCTGGCCAAACAAAACCACAACTCGAAGAGAATTACAAGGATATGAAATCATGCATAAGAGAGATCAGAAGAAACTCAAATAAGATTCATAGATAATCTGATCATCAATCTACAATTCATCAGATCTCGACAAACATACCGCAAAGAAGATTATATATGATATATCTCCATGAAGATCATGGAGAACTTTGTATTGAAGATCCAAGAGAGAGAAGAAGCCATCTAGCTACTAGCTATGGACCCGTAGGTCTACGGTGAACTACTCACGCATCATCGGAGAGGTCATGATGTTGATGAAGAAGCCGTCCGTATACGAATCCCCCTCCGGTGGGGCACCAGAACATGCCCCAGTGGGGTCTTGCGGAGACATAAGCTTGCGGCGGCGGAAAAGTATATGCGTGGCTCTCCTTATTTTTTCTGGGATATTAGGGAATATATAGGCGAAAGACCTAGGTCAGAGGAGGCCCGGGGAGCCCACAAGCCTGGGAGGCGCCCCCCCCCCCTAGTCGTTGCTAGGGGGCTTGTGGGGTCCCTGGTGACCCTTTGTCTTGGTTATCAAGTCTCCCAATCGTCTTCTGTTTTAGAAAAAATCTTTTTGGAAGTTCATTCCATTTGGACTCTGTTTAAAATCCTCTTCTGAAAGGGGTCAAAAACACGGAAAAAACAGGAACTAGCACTTGGCACTGAGTTAATAAGTTAGTCCCACAAAAGATATAAAAGGCATACAGAACAAGCATCCCCAAGCTTAACTCCTCCTCGTCCTCGAGTAGGGAAGTGATAAAGACTGAATTTTTGATGTGGAATGCTACCTAGCATAGTTGTCCTTTGTAACTTCTTTCATGTGAAATGAATGTTCAGATCCGTAAGATTCAAAACAATAGATTGCTATTGACATGAAAACAATAATACTCCAAGCAAACTAGCAAGGTAATCATGAACTTTCGAAATAACAAGGCCAAAGAAAGTTATCCCTACAAAATCATATAGTCTGGCTATGCTCCATCATCCCCACACAACTAATGTAAATCATGCACAACCCCGATATTGGCCAAGTAATTGTTTTCGCACTCTTACTTTCTCTAACATTTTACCACTATCACGCAATACATGAGCGTGAGCCATGGATATAACACTATATGAGGAATAGAGTGTGGTGGTGGTTGTGAGACAAAAAAAGGAGGAGATGGTCACATTGACTCGGTGTATCAAAGGGTTATGGAGATGCCCGTTAATAGATATCAATGTGAATGAGTAGCGATTGCCATACAAAGGATGCACGAGAGCTATAAGTATGTGAAAGCTCAAAAGGAGAACTAGTGGGTGTGCATCCAACTTGCTTGCTCACGAAGACCTAGGGCAATTTGAGGAAGCCCATCATTGGAATATACAAGCCAAGCTATATAATAAAGATTCCCACTAACATATGGTGGTGACGAAACGAGAGGCTCTCAATCGTGAAGAACATGGTGCTATTATGAAGCATAAGTGTGGAAAAAGATAGTAGCATTGTCCCTTCTCTCTTTTTCTCTTTTTTTATTTGGGCTCTTTGGCCTCTTTTTTTATTTGGGCACTTTGGCCTATTTTTTTCCTCACATGGGACAATGCTCTAATAATGATGATCATCACACTTTTATTTACTCATAGCTCAAAGCTCAGAACAATAATGACTCTATAGGACATGCCTCCGGTCGTGTACCGGGATGTGCAACGATCTAGATTGGCGTATGACATTGAAACATCTCACTAGCTATCTTACGATCATGCAATGGCAATATGAGAGTGACGGCACAAGTCATGAGATAGAGCGGTGGGAGTTGTATGGCAATATATCTCGGTATGGCTATGAAAATGCCATAGTAGGTAGGTACGGTGGTTGTTTTGAGGAAGACGTATGGTGGGTTTGTGCACCAGCGAGAATCGCGCGGTACTAGAGAGGCTAACAATGGTGGAAGGTGAAAGTGCATCTATAACATGGACTCACATTAGTCATGAATAACTCACATACTTGTTGCGAAAGTTTTTATTAGTAATCGAAACAAAGTACTAAATGCATACTCCTAGGGGAAGGGTTGGTCGGTGTTAACCATCGCGCGATCCCGACCACAACACAAAGGATGACAATCAATAGATCAATTATGATCCGACTTCCTAACATAGTGGTTCACCATACGTGCATGTTACGGTAATCACTAACTTAAACACAAGTATTTCTAGTTTCACAACACCCTACTAACATAACTCTTAATATTACCAAATCCACGTCGCAAAACTAATTGAGAGGAATCAAAACTTCTCTTTCTACTCAATGCACATGAAGATGGAGGTTTTTTTATCCTCCTTGGGTACCTATCATCTTTGGGACTACTTTCATAGCACAAGCCAACTACCAAGTCTCGCACCGCCGTGCTCTAAAAGATCTAAGTGAAGCACATAGAGAAAAATTATCTAGCTCAAAAGATATAAGTGAAGCACGACGAGCATTCTAGCAAAATCAGGCGAGTGCATGTCTCTCTCAAAAGGTGTGCAGCAAGGATGATTGTAACACAACAAAAAGAAAAGACTCCTACGATACAAGACGCTCCAAGCAAAACACATATCATGTGGTGAATAAAAATATAGCTCCAAGTAATGTTACCGATGGATTGAGGACGAAAGAGGGGATGCCTTCCCGAGGAATCCCCAAGCTTAGGATTTTTGGTGTCCTTGAATTTGGCTTGGGGTGACTTGGGAATCCCCAAGCTTGAGCTCTTTCCACTCTTTATCCATTTGTCCATGAGAACATCACCCAAAACTTGAAAACTTCACAACACAAAACTTAAACGGAAACTCGAGATATCATTAGCACAAGAAAACAAACTACCACCTCCTTAGGTACTGTAGAAATCTTGATTTCTATTTATATTGGTGTTAGATTACTGTATTCTCACTTTTCCATGGCTAGTACCCCCCGGTACTATCCATAGTTTCATCAAAACAAGCAACCAACTCAACGAAAACAGAATCTGTCAAAAAGAGGCCAGTCTCTAGCAATCTGTATACTTCGTATACTTCTGGTACCTCAAAAGTTCTGAAATATTATGACTGCCTGGGAAAAAGGCATATAAACCAGCAGAAAAAAGAATCAACTCAAAAGTTCTTTCTGAATAAAAATGAAAAATAATATCATGAGTGAGAAGTTTCTGTCTTTTTCCAGCAGGATCAAACAACCATCACCAAGAGTAGTCATAAAGGTTTTGCTTGGCTCAAACACAAAAAGAAACACAAAAGACACAATCATAACAGAATTATGATAGTGTGGACGCAACAAAACAGAAAGAAAAAGATAAATTCATTGGGTTGCCTCCCAACAAGCGCTATTGTTTAACGCCCTTAGCTAGGCATAAAGCGATAGAATCACGTATCGTCATCTTTGGTGCTCAAACCATAAGTAGCCCTCATCATGGATTCATAAGACAATCTTATTTTATTTCTAGGAAAGTGTTTTGTGCCCTTCTTTAAAGGAAATTTAAATCTAATATTCCCTTCCTTCATATCGATCATAGCACCGGTAGTCCTTAGGAAAGGTCTACCAAGAATGATAGGGCATGAAGGATTGCAATCAATGTCGAGCACAATGAAATCCATGGGTACATAGTTCCTATTTGCAATAATAAGAACATCATTGATCCTTCCCATGGGTTTCTTGACAGTAGAATCCGCAAGATGCAAATTAAGAGAAAACTCCTCAATCTCATTGAAACCCAGAACATCACATAAAGACTTTGGAATCGCGGAAACACTAGCACCCAACTCACACAAAGCATTGCATTCATAGTTTTTTATTTTGATTTTGATAGTAGGTTCCCACTCATCATGAAGCTTTCTAGGGATAGAAACGTCGAATTCAAGTTTCTCTTCAAGAGATTTTATCATAGCTTCGACGATATGATCGGTAAAGGCCTTGTTTTGGCTATAAGCGTGTGGAGAGTTTAGCATGGATTGCATCAAGGAAATGAATTCAATCAAGGAGAAACTATCATAATTGAATTCCTTGAAATCCAAAGTAGTAATTTCGTTACTACTCAAGGTTTCTTCTACTCCACTTTCAATGCTTTTAGCATCAAGATAGATGGACTCCGAATCATTGGGGCATTTTTCAACCAAAGTGGATTCATATCCAGCCCCATCATCATTAGGTTTGACACAAGAAAACAAAGATTCAATGGGAGTCACACCAAGCACTTTAAGATCTTCGTGATTCTTATCACGAGAACACACCCTTTTAAGCCATTCATGTCTAGCACGAATTTCGGCGGTTCTTTCTTTGCTCTCACTCATGGAAACACGCATAGATTTCAAAGTTTCATCCATATTGATCTTGGGAGAAGCACATCTAACTTTCAAAGCATCGATATCACTAGACATTCTATCAACGCTCCTAGCCAAATCGTCAATTTTGAGTAGTTTTTCCTCTATGGACGCATTGAATATTTTTTGTGAGTTGATAAACTCTTTGATATTACTCTCCAGATCAAAGGGTAATCTATTGTAATTTCCATGAGTATTGTTGTAGGAGTTGCCAAAGTTATTAGAGGAGTTACTAGGAAAAGGCCTAGGAACATAGTTTCCTCTAAAAGCATGGTTGTTGCCAAAATTATTCCTACCAACAAAATTAACGTCCAAGCTAGCGTTGCTACTCTCAATCAAGGAAGACAAGGGCATATCATTAGGATCTAAAGGAGCACTTCTACTAGCAACTAAATTCATTAACTCATCCATCTTAGCACTTAACGAGTTAATTTCTTCTATAACGTGTACCTTTTTACTAGTAGGTGACCTTTCAGTGTACCACTGAGAGTAGTTCGTCATGATATTGTCTAGGAGTTTTGTAGCTTCTCCTAATGTGATTTCCATGAACATTCCACCTGAGGCGGAGTCCAAGATATTTCTAGAAGCGGAATTCAAGCCAGCGTAAAAGATTTGTATAATCATCCAAAGACTCAAGCCATGAGCGGGACAATTTCTAATCATCAATTTCATCCTCTCCCAAGATTGTGCAACATGTTCATGATCAAGTTTCTTAAAATTCATGATATCATTACGGAGAGAGATAATCTTAGCCGGCGGAAAATACTTGGATATATAAGCATCTTTGCACTTGTTCCAAGAATCAATACTATTTTTGGGCAAAGACGAAAACCAAGTTTTTGCTCGATATCGCAACGAGAAAGGAAAAAAACTTCAATTTAATCACATCATTATCCACATCTTTCTTCTTTTGCATATCACAAAGCTCAATGAAGGTACTAAGATGGGATGTGGCATCTTCACTAGGAAGGCCGGAGAATTGCTCTTTCATAACAAGATTCAGCAAAGCAGCATTGATTTCGTATGATTCCGCACTAGTGGCGGGAGCAATCGGAGTACTAATAAAATCATTATTATTAGTATTCGAGAAGTCACAAAGTTTGGTGTTTTCAGTCATGGTGACTTCAGCAAGCAAGCAAGCACACAAGCAAAAAGAAAGCAAGCGAGAGAAAAGGGCGAACGAAAAAGGCAAAAGAAAAAGGCAAAGGAAAAAGGCAAAAGAAAAGGCAAATGAAGAAGGCAAACGAAGAGAAGGGCAAATATTTTTGTAAATTTTTATTTTTCAGAAGTGGGGGAGAGGAAAACGAGAGGCAAAAAGTAAATGCAAGAGATGAGTTTGCGACACTTACTTGGATGAGTTCTTGACTTGATCCTCCCCGGCAACGGCACCAGAAATCCTTCTGCTACTTCTCAAACAACAGCGCCAGAAATTGACACGTTGACGGAGACTTGTTTGCATTGGTTTTTCCCTTGAAGAGGAAAGGGTGATGCAGCACAGCAGCAGTAAGTATTTCCCTCAGTTTCAGAACCAAGGTATCAATCAAGTAGGAGAATCTCATCAAGTCTAGAGTACCTGCGCAAACAAAAAAGAGCTTGCACCCAACGCTATAAAGGGGTTGTCAATCCCTTCAAGATTGATTGCAAAGTGAGATCTGAAGGCGGAAAGTGCAACGAAGTAAAAGAGTAAGGCTGAAAATATGGTGTGAAGTAGACCCGGGGGCCATGGTGTTCACTAGAGGCTTCTCTCAATATAGCAAATATTATGGTGGGTGAACAAATTACTCTCGAGCAATTTATAGAACCGCGCAAAGTCATGACGATATCTAAGGCAATGATCATACATATAGGCATCACGTCCGAGACAAGTGACCGATACTTTCTGCATCTACTACTATTACTCCACACATCGACCGCTATCCAGCATGCATCTAGTGTATTGAGTTCATGACGAACAGAGTAACGCCTTAAACAAGATGACATGATGTAGAGGGGTAAACTCAAACCAATAATGAAAACCCCATCCTTTTACCCTTGATGGCAACAACACGATGCGTGCCTCGCTACCCCTTCTGTCACTGGGTGAGGTCACTGCACGGTATGAACCCAAAACCAAGCACTTCTCCCATTGCAAGAATCATAGATCAAGTTGGCCAAACAAAACCCACAACTCGAAGAGAATTACAAGGATATGAAATCATGCATAAGAGAGATCAGAAGAAACTCAAATAAGATTCATAGATAATCTGATCATAAATCCACAATTCATCGGATCTCGACAAACACACCGCAAAGAAGATTACATCTGATAGATCTCCATGAAGATCATGGAGAACTTTGTATTGAAGATCCAAGAGAGAGAAGAAGCCATCTAGCTACTAGCTATGGACCCGTAGGTCTATGGTGAACTACTCACGCATCATCGCGGAGGTCATGGTGTTGATGAAGAAGCCCTCTGTATCCGAATCCCCCTCTGGCAGGGCACCAGAACGTGCCCCAGATGGGATCTTGCCGAGACAGAAGCTTGCGGCTGCAGAAAAGTATTTTCGTGGCTCTCCTGATTTTTTCTAGGATTTTAGGGAATATTTAGGCGAAAGACCTAGGGTAGAGGAGGCCCAGGGAGCCCACAAGCCTGGGAGGCGCCGCCCCCCCTGGCCGCGGCTAGGGGGCTTGTGGGGTCCCTCATGACACTCTGCCTTGGTTCTCAGGTCTCCCGATCGTCTTCTGTTTCAGAAAAAATCTTTTTGGATGTTTCATTCCGTTTGGACTCCATTTAAAATCCTCCCTTGAAAGGGGTCAAAAACAGGGAAAAACAGGAACTGGCACTTGGCACAGAGTTAATAAGTTAGTCCCAAAAAAGATATAAAAGGCATACAAAACATCCAAAGTTTGACAAGATAATAGCATGAAACCATCAAAAATTATAGATATGTTGGAGACGTATCACAGTCCAATGAGTGCTGAGGCACGTAGTTGTAACATCCCAAAATTTTAAATTTTGGAATGTTAATATAATTATTAGATTGATTGTTTGTTTGTTTGCTGAGTGACTGAAACTTGTGTGAAATTTGAAACTTTTCGAAACTTTTGAATGAGAGGGAATAAAATGACTTTCCCCTTCTCCGGTGAATTCAAATTCAAGCTTGTAAAAGCAAAGAGAGAAGATGACATGACTTCTTCAACTATAAAGAATTTGAACGGAGATATTTGCATTGAATTCTTTTGCATTTCCATTCGTTTTCTTCATGCAAGAAATGCCGGGAAATACATTCTAAAGAGCGGAGGAACATGACCCTCAAACCCACGGGCATTTCGAAAGTTATTTGAACCCTCAAACTTAGAGGGTCATTTGAAAATTATTTGCAAAAGAAAATAAACCTTTTTGGCAATTTTGTGAAAATAATTTTTTCTGAAGTTTTTATTTTTGCCATGGAAAAATGCCCATCATTTATATTTTATTTTTCTGATAATTTTAGTATATAAAAACTCTTTATTCCGAATTGATTTGATTTCCTTTTTAACGTTTTAGTTTCCTAGTTTTGAAAATAGGAATAGAATCACTTTTATTAGGAAATAGGAGCTGGCCCATTAAACACTTCCTATTTTTGGCCCAAGAAGAGACCTTCTCCTACCTCCATCTCTCCCACGTGACAGAAACCTTCCATCCATGGAGGAAGGAATCCCCTCCTTCCCGATCTCCCTCCTCCTTCCTTCCGGACGCCATTCGAGACCGCCTATAAATTCCCACCGCCCCCCTCTCTCCATTTTTCCCGAGAGAACCCCCTCTCCTCGCCTCTAGCTCGCGCACCACCACCACCCCGTCGACACCAGAGAAACTCCTCCACCTCGCCAGAGAACTTCACCCTTCGGCCATCCCTGCACCTCCTCCACCTCCACCACTTCGGCCACCACCTCCCCACCTCGGCCCCCTCCTCCACCACCTCTCCACCCCCACCTTCGGCCCCTGCTGCCCCATCCCCCAGCGAGCAGCAGCACACCAGCAGTTTCACCTCCACCTCAACACCAGCACCTTTCCCACCTCGCCCCCTACAGCCACCCCTCCACCTCGCCTCCCTTCCCCTCCCAGGAGCCCCCACCTTCGGCCCCCCTTCCCCACTCCCGCCGGCCCCTCCCCACCCCACCGGCACCCCACCCCCACCTCGCCACCATTGCCAGCCACGGGCAGCTCTCCCAGCGGAGGTAATCTCCTCTCCCCCTCTGTTATTTCTCTTTTTTGTTTTATAACCATTAGATCTTTACTCAAAGGCCTAGATTAGATCCAAGTGTAACTCTTTGGTTTGATTAGAAAACCAGCGGTTTACATTCACTTATTCTTTTAGCCAGTAGTTTTTGGTTAGCCTCGTCTTGAAACAAACAGCACCCGCAGCATATAGAAACTTGCCACGTGTACCCCTATTAGTTAGCTAGTTATCTTCAGTTTTTTATGTCTAAACTGCAAAAACAGAAAGTTTCTGTTTTGTTTTGTCCACAACTTTTGATCCCGAAGTCCAATGACATTGAATCTTTTTCCAGTAGCTCACAAATTTCCTGTAGTTTTTAAAAACGTATAATTTGTCTATGTTTGAAATTTTCAAATACAAGTTAGATCAGATTTAGTTTAAACCTTGTTTTGCCTATTCCAGGAGTTTAAAAATAGCTTTTAATTTGATTCCTTTTGGTACTGATCACTAGTAATCTTACGTATCAGAGGTAAAGAATTTCAGATTTGTTTGAATATTTTAGCTCACTGTTTCATGTGAAACAATTTCTGTTTCACCTCTTTTAAGATTTCGGCTAATTCGTTTTCTATATTTGTTTTTAAAATATTTTCTTTATTATTTCAGAAACAATATTATTGTTTTGTGTATGTTTTTTTTTTGACCGGCTGTTTTGTGTATCTTAGATAACAGTAGTTTTGCAAAAAGTTTTTATTTTATTTTTATTTGTTATCAAGAAATCAATTCTAGTTCCTTAGTAACTTGCAATTGGTTTCTCCACTGTTTCAAATCCCGTTTGGGAATACTTTCAAAAAGTTTTGTGAAAATACTTTATTTTATCTTAGTTAGATTTATATCTTAGTTCCTTGTTATTATTTTCTGTTAGACAAAAACTATTTAGTGTTTGACGTAGTAGAAGACTCCCTAGTCTTATTTGAAGTTTCTTTCGGATTCCTATTCGTTCTCTCTTTTGTTTTGATTGCTAGAATGATTGCTAGTATGAGTGCTTATGTGAATGATATGTTTGCTATATAGATTTCATCGGAGAGTGACAAGTAGTCTATCAAGTTATTTTCTCGAGAAATTCTTCTTCGTCAACATCACAGGCAAGTCACTTTGATCATACTATCACCTATATTTTATGCATTGTAGTTCTACCATCCTATGCCCAATTGCATGCTGCTTAGGTACTTGGAAATTTTAGTATAGATTGTAGTATCATGTGGTAGACACACAACAACCCCGATACTTGGCCCGGGGACGACAAATTTCATATTGCTATGCTTGAGTAGACGGGATTTTGGTTGAGTGCATAACACGAGTGATGCGAGGTTGATTAAATAATCAAGACCGGTTAAGACAAGATTTTCAAGACCTCGGACGCAATGCAACTCTGGGTGAAGGATGGTTGATCGGCTCCCTGGAGAACCCAGTGGATGACCCGAGATGCTGGAGAGGCCATGACATCCTGCGGAAAGCTTCACCCAGGCTCAAAGAGACGGACGGATATTTTCAAGACCCAAGGCTTACCTGCACAGCCACAAGTCATTGTGGGCTCTGGCTTGGTTGGAAAACGCGGCGACTCTGGACAGGCGGTGCTAGCAAATGTAGACGAACGGGAGGAATGGATGGGCACCGACAGGGATTCAGAGGGACCCGTTGAAAGACCATGTTTTGATCATCCGGTCTTCGAACACCCTGAAGTGCGAGGACATAATCGGAGGCGATCAAATCTTATGGCGAACGTGTGCAAAACTCTGCAGAGTACTCAAACCTAATCGATTAGCCGTGTCCACGGTCATGGACAACTTGAGCCAAAGGAACTGAAGTTATCTGGATTTCTCAACACCATTAAATATATTTGATGAGGGTAATTATTGACAACTCGGGTACGAGAACTGGTTGGCGGAACCAGCTCTTTAACAACCAACAATGTAGTAACATTTTGCTTTTAGCCCTCTCTTGATGTAGGAGAAAACTTGCTTTTCGCTAAAAACTTATAGCCCCACCTCCCATATATGCATATAGTATAGATGATTACTTTTCACCCCTCTCTTATGTGACTTGCCGGCATATTCAATATGCTGACCTACACGGTTGCAACGTCTTATGTTGCAGATATTGTTCTTCGACGAGTAAGAGTACCATTCGGGGTTACGGTCTACACTCAACTTGCCGTTGGTGTTTATTGGGACTCCACTCCCTTGACTGCTTCCGCTGAGATATTTAAGGTATATATCAGTTTTACGCTATTTACATGTGATTGCACTTTGATATATACATTGATGTACTGTGTGTGCTAGCATATTGATCCAAGGATGGCACAGAAACACAGAGGCTTGACTCATTTTGAGTCGGGTCGCTACAGAAATGGTATCAGAGCACATGTTGACTGTAGGACGTGACCCTAGAAACTGGAAATTTCTTAGGATAGGATCTCTCAAAAATCTTATCTTCGAGAACACCTTTCACTTCTCATCTCTTTTGATTTCATAAAAAATTCTCTCTCACCTCAAATAGTTATACAATCCCCTTACCCCTTTGACCACATGAAGGTTCAACCGACTCCCACGTCAAAGTAAAGAGGATATCACCATGCAATTGAAGAATTGAAGCTACACCAATTGAAGACTCTCAAGACCCGAAGAATTCGAAGACCCAGAAGCGTTCGAATATTTATATGACCATTAGAAGTCCAAACCACCGTTATATACCCACGTTAGATACGATGATTTGTGAGCCATCATTGGTGTGTGTTTTCCGATGGCCACAAATAAAACCCATTCTCAAAAATATTGTTTGTATTGTGTGTATCTCCCTCCCTCTCTTACCCGTCTCATCCCCAAAACCTCCACCCTACCAGATGGAGTATGAAGCTGGACTTGTAGTATCTGGACCAATGACCCAGCTGGAAGCTGAGATATGGATTCAGAACATGGAGAACCACTTCGGGAGCAACTTGATCTCAAGGAAGTATGAAGTGGAACACGCTCTTCAGTACTTTACACAAAGTGCTGCAATCTGGTGGAAAATGCATCATGCCATACAAGGATTTAGTGGAGCAGAAACTTGGGACGAATTCAAGAAGACTTTGTTAAGATCCCGTCTCATTCGGAAGTGCTATGATAATCCGAAGGACAAGACTTGTGCATGCAAGATCTGTGGAGAAATAGGACACACCCAGGAAGAACACACGGATGGATGCACTCATTGTGAAGAAAATCACCCAGCTGAGGAGTGCTCAAGTAGTCAGGTGACTTGTTTCCTTTGTGAGGGAACCACCCACTACCCAGCTCAGTGTCACATTTACCCCAAGGTGCAACAGGTTGTCAAGCAGCAGAAAGATGCAGTGAAGGAAACCCTCAAGAAGAAGATTCTAGAAGAACCGGTGATGAACGAATATATTGAAGACCCTGATGGACAAGGTCTGACCAGATTTTTCTCCAATACATGCTACTCATGTGGAGAAGAAGGACATTATTCACAGGACTGCATGAAGAGAAGCCAAGAGTATCTGGGAAAATTCCTGACGGAAGAAGTGGAGTTTGATCCACTTGAAATAGAAGAACTGGCCAAAATGAAGGAGTCCGGAAAGAAGAAAAAGTACCCTCGAAAGAACCAAATATTTGCAGACATAGACCTGAGTCATGTCAGATGTTACAAGTGTATGAAATTTGGCCACCACAAATACATGTTCTCAGGAAGGAAGCCGGGAATCCAAGGAGCAAAAGCAGAAGCTAAGAAGCCTCGAGACTTGTCAGAAATCATTTGTTTTTGTTGCAAGGAAGCAGGACATTTTGCCAGCGATTGTCCACAAAGGAAGAAAGCTAGAAAGGAGTAGTTAAGTTTTGACCATGGCAATAAGTGTAATCCGAAGCACTCATGTTTTTCATGAGATCATGGAGTGAAATTTTTGTAACAGAAGTCCCTGAGATTGTAATAACATCATGAATAAATGGAATTTATTGTCTCATGATTGCCTATGTTGAAAATGTATGCGTTGTTTCTCTACGAGCAAAGATTTCTGAACAATTATAAGGATGTGAGAAAATATGGTCTATGCAGGCATGAGTATCTCTCATTTTAAGTGTGGTAGTAATCGGTAAACCCCACAGGATCCACTGAGAAGGAATGTACCATGATTACCAAGGAGACATATACATTCCTCTGAGTAACTATTTACTGACACCTGCAGATGACAACTCTCTACGAGTCTTTCCTCAAGGGCCCAGAAACGATCATGACCTTGACCAATGACCATGACTACCCGAAAATCCTGAAGGACATGATGAAGCACATTCATCTTGAAGGAGATGCAGTCTACAAAGGCTACCCATTCATGGAGAATGGAGTGGAAGTTTGGTACGTGGAAGTACACCTCCACCATCTGAAAGGAGTTTGTCCAAAGACTATGGGGCAATACCTTTTCATTTCACGTGTACCACGAGCAACCTTCTTTGATGCTGTTCGTGAAGCTGACATGGAAGCCATACGTCAGATCGGAGGAATACTTGAAGCAAGACTCCGTCATACCCAGGAATACCTGAGTGAAGTATGTGCGGAGATGATGGAGATGAAGCTCATGACCACCATGATGAAGCAAAAGATGGATGATTTCAAGGAGCACCTCGGAAAATTCCAGTGGAACTAAAGTACCTCCAAGAGAGATAGATGAATAAAGTTGGCAGAAATGCTTGACCATATCGAACAATGTGGATGGCAGCATTTGTAATAAATTACTGTTGAGTTAGAATTTTGAAGAAAGCAAGGATGTAATAAAGGATTGATTATGAAATGAATATGATTTATGATGGATCAGCAAACGTTTTCTTAGGAGCATACGAAAACCTGAGAGTTGTGAAGATACGATAGATGTTTCGTTCAGGTTGCAGAACCAATGGATTATCCGAACTTCGTTCGTGAACAAGAGAAATTCTGCAACGCTTGTGAGGATGCCCAAGTGTTAGAATGCGAGATTCGCTAAACCTTATACAGAGAAATGATTTGGGTGCGGAATGGATTGATCACCATGACGACTTACTCTTATCATTTATCTTGCTATTCGGAATGGTAAATCTGAGAGACTTACCCATAGTGAGAGACGACGTTCTTTGAAGCTTTTGTCTAAGCCTTAGAATGGTATGATGAAAGCCCATGTACATGGCACTTGTTGTCACACGTAGGAAATTTTACGGTGAAAATGAAACCAAGACCCCTCTCTCTGCAGGATAGCCACAAATGGTAGACCACCATGAGAATCATCGATAGGTTAGTTAGAATTGATCACAAGACTATCAGTTAAAGAAGACCCAGTAACGGAAGAAGCATATATCAACGGAAGAGCCCTCGTTTTGATGGAGACGTTGTGAATATAACGGAAGATATGAAGACTGTGCGATGTCAGTTGCCAAAACCCCAGAGGATTGTTAAAATCTTAAGGGACCAGTATCTCTCATTTTTAGTGTGGTAGCATCCCACCTTGCCGGAGATTGGATTTGTTAGAAGACCCCCGAACCCTAACCTCTCTTTCCAGCCTCTTTGAATCTCGAGGACGAGATTCATTTTAAGTGTGGTAGTTTGTAACATCCCAAAATTTTAAATTTTGGAATGTTAATATAATTATTAGATTGATTGTTTGTTTGTTTGCTCAGTGACTGAAACTTGTGTGAAATTTGAAACTTTTCGAAACTTTTGAATGAGAGGGAATAAAATGACTTTCCCCTTCTCCGGTGAATTCAAATTCAAGCTTTTAAAAGCAAAGAGAGAAGATGACATGACTTCTTCAACTATAAAGAATTTGAACAGAGATATTTGCATTGAATTCTTTTGCATTTCCATTCGTTTTCTTCATGCAAGAAATGTCGGGAAATACATTCTAAAGAGCGGAGGAACATGACCCTCAAACCCACGAGCATTTCGAAAGTTATTTGAACCCTCAAACTTAGAGGGTCATTTGAAAATTATTTGCAAAAGAAAATTAACCTTTTTGGCAATTTTGTGAAAATAATTTTTTCTGAAGTTTTTATTTTTGCCGTGGAAAAATGCCCATCATCTATATTTTATTTTTCTGACAATTTTAGTATATAAAAACTCTTTATTCCGAATTGATTTGATTTCCTTTTTAACGTTTTAGTTTCCTAGTTTTGAAAATAGGAATAGAATCAATTTTATTAGGAAATAGGAGCTGGCCCATTAAACACTTCCTATTTTTGGCCCAACAAGAGATCTTCTCCTACCTCCATCTCTCCCACGTGACAGAAACCTTCCATCCATGGAGGAAAGAATCCCCTCCTTCCCGATCTCCCTCCTCCTTCCTTCCGGACGCCATCCGAGACCGCCTATAAATTCCCACCGCCCCCCTCTCTCCATTTTTCCCGAGAGAACCCCCTCTCCTCGCCTCTAGCTCGCGCACCACGACCACCCCGTCGACACCAGAGAAACTCCTCCACCTCGCCAGAGAACTTCACCCTTCGGCCATCCCTGCACCTCCTCCACCTCCACCACTTCGGCCACCACCTCCCCACCTCGGCCCCCTCCTCCACCACCTCTCCACCCCCACCTTCGGCCCCTGCTGCCCCATCCCCCAGCGAGCAGCAGCACACCAGCAGTTTCACCTCCACCTCAACACCAGCACCTTTCCCACCTCGCCCCCTACAGCCACCCCTCCACCTCGCCTCCCTTCCCCTCCCAGGAGCCCCCACCTTCGGCCCCCCTTCCCCACTCCCGCTGGCCCCTCCCCACCCCAGCGGCACCCCACCCCCACCTCGCCACCATTGCCAGCCACGGGCAGCTCTCCCAGCCGAGGTAATCTCCTCTCCCCCTCTGTTATTTCTCTTTTTTGTTTTATAGCCATTAGATCTTTACTCAAAGGCCTAGATTAGATCCCAGTGTAACTCTTCGGTTTAGATTAGAAAACCAGCGGTTTATATTCACTTATTCTTTTAGCCAGTAGTTTTTGGTTAGCCTCGGCCGTTTGCTCCTAGTCTTGAAACAAACAGCACCCGCAGCCTATAGCAACTTGCCACGTGTACCCCTATTAGTTAGCTAGTTATCTTCAGTTTTTTCTGTCTAAACTTTAAAAACAGAAAGTTTCTGATTTGTTTTGGCCACAACTTTTTATCCCGAAGTCCAATGACATTGAATCTTTTTCCAGTAGCTCACAAATTTCCTGTAGTTTTTAAAACCATATAATTTGTCTATGTGTGAAATTTTCAAATACAAGTTAGATCAGATTTAGTTTAAACCTTGTTTTGCCTATTCCACGAGTTTAAAATTTTCAGATTTGTTTGAATATTTTAGCTCACTGTTTCATGTGAAACAATTTCTGTTTCACCTCTTTTAAGATTTCGGCTAATTCGTTTTCTATATTTGTTTTTAAAATATTTTCTTTATTATTTCAGAAACAATATTATTGTTTTGTGTATGTTTTTTTTTTGACCGGCTGTTTTGTGTATCTTAGATAACAGTAGTTTTGCAAAAAGTTTTTATTTTATTTTTATTTGTTATCAAGAAATCAATTCTAGTTCCTTAGTAACTTGCAATTGGTTTCTCCACTGTTTCAAATCCCGTTTGGGAATACTTTCAAAAAGTTTTGTGAAAATACTTTATTTTATCTTAGTTAGATTTATATCTTAGTTCCTTGTTATTATTTTCTGTTAGACAAAAACTATTTAGTGTTTGACGTAGTAGAAGACTCCCTAGTCTTATTTGAAGTTTCTTTCGGATTCCTATTCGTTCTCTCTTTTGTTTTGATTGCTAGAATGATTGCTAGTATGAGTGCTTATGTGAATGATATGTTTGCTATATAGATTTCATCGGAGAGTGACAAGTAGTCTATCAAGTTATTTTCTCGAGAAATTCTTCTTCGTCAACATCACAGGCAAGTCACTTTGATCATACTATCACCTATATTTTATGCATTGTAGTTCTACCATCCTATGCCC
This sequence comes from Hordeum vulgare subsp. vulgare, assembly GCF_904849725.1. Taxonomy (NCBI): domain Eukaryota; kingdom Viridiplantae; phylum Streptophyta; class Magnoliopsida; order Poales; family Poaceae; genus Hordeum; species Hordeum vulgare. The sequence continues at coordinate 527,458,655 of NC_058519.1, forward strand.
AATTGCATGCTGCTTAGGTACTTGGAAATTTTAGTATAGATTGTAGTATCATGTGGTAGACACACAACAACCCCGATACTTGGCCCGGGGACGACAAATTTCATATTGCTATGCTTGAGTAGACGGGATTTTGGTTGAGTGCATAACACGAGTGATGCGAGGTTGATTAAATAATCAAGACCGGTTAAGACAAGATTTTCAAGACCTCGGACGCAATGCAACTCTGGGTGAAGGACGATTGATCGGCTCCCTGGAGAACCCAGTGGATGACCCGGGATGCTGGAGAGGCCATGACATCCTGCGGAAAGCTTCACCCAGGCTCAAAGAGACGGACGGATATTTTCAAGACCCAAGGCTTACCTGCACAGCCACAAGTCATTATGGGCTCTGGCTTGGTTGGACAACGCGGCGACTCTGGACAGGCGGTGCTAGCAGATGTAGACGAACGGTAGGAATGGATGCGCACCGATAGGGATTTAGAGGGACCCGTTGAAAGACCATGTTTTGATCATCCGGTCTTCAAACACCCTGAAGTGCGAGGACATAATCGGAGGCGATCAAATCTTGTGGGGAACGTGTGCAAAACTCTGCAGAGTACTCAAACCTAATCGATTAGCCGTGTCCACCGTCATGGACAACTTGAGCCAAAGGAACTGAAGTTATCTGGATTTCTCAACACCATTAAATATATTTGATGAGGGTAATTATTGACAACTCGGGTACGAGAACTGGTTGGCGGAACCATCTCGTTAACAACCAACAATGTAGTAACATTTTGCTTTTAGCCCTCTCTTGATGTAGGAGAAAACTTGCTTTTCACTAAAAACTTATAGCCCCACCTGCCATATATGCATATAGTATAGATGATTAATTTTCACCCCTCTCTTATGTGACTTGCCGGCATATTCAATATGCTGACCTACACGGCTGCAACGGCTTATGTTGCAGATATTGTTCTTCGATGAGTAAGAGTACGATTCGGGGTTACGGTCTACACTCAACTTGCCGTTGGTGTTTATTGGGACTCCACTCCCTTGACTGCTTCCGCTGAGATATTTAAGGTATATATCAGTTTTACGCTATTTACATGTGATTGCACTTTGATATATACATTGATGTACTGTGTGTGCCAGCATAATGATCCAGGGATGGCACAGAAACACAGAGGCTTGACTCATTTTGAGTCGGGTCGCTACAGTAGTGGATATCGTTATGTTCTTACTTCACTGACGATTTGAGTAGATACATGAGTATTTACTTGATGAATCACAAGTCTGAAATATTGAAAAGTTCAAAGCTATTTCAGAGTGAAGATCATCGTGACAAGAGGATAAACTGTTTACGATATGATCATGGAGATGAATATCTGAGTTACATGTTTTGGTGCACAGTTAAGACAATGTGAAAATTGTTTCGCAATACATGCCACCTAGAACACCATAGAGTGATGGTGTGTCCGAACGGCACAGCCACGCCCTATTTTGATATGGTGCATACTATGATGTCTCTTATCGAATTGCCACTATCGTTTATGGGTTATGCATTAGAGACAACCACATTCACTTTAAATAGGGCACCGCGTATTTCTGTTGAGATGACACAGTATAGACTATGGTTTGGAGAAACCTAAGCTGTCGTTTCTTGAAAGTTTGGTGCTGCAACGATTATGTGAAAAAAATTCAGTCTGATAAGCTCGAACCCAAAGCGGATAAATGCATCTTCATAGGATATCCAAAGCAGTTGGATACATCTCCTATATCAGATCCGGAAGCAAAGTGTTTGAAACGAGTCCTTTCTCGAGGAAAGGTTTCTCTAGAAAGAATTGAGTGGGAGGGTGGTGGAACTTGATGAGGTTAGTGAACCGTCACTTCAACCAGTGTGTAGCAGGGCGCAGGAAGATGTTCATGTGGCGCCTACACCAATTGAAGTGGAAGCTAATGATGGTGATCATTGAGCTTCGGATCAAGTAACTACAAACCTCGTAGGTTGACAAGGTCGCGTACTACTACGAAGTGGTATGGTAACCCTGTCTTGGAGGTCATGTTGTTGAACAACAATGAACCTACGAGCTATGGAGAAGCGATGGTGGGCCCGGATTCCAACAAACGGTTGGAGGCCATGAAATCCGAGAGAGGATCCATGTATGAAAACAAAGTGTAGACTTTGGAAGAACTACTTGATGGTCATAGGACTATTGAGTAAAGATGGATCTTTAAAAGGAAGGCAAACGATGATGGTGATAAGTCACTATTAAGAAAAGCTCGACTTGTCGTAAAGATGTTTCCAACAAGATCAAAGAGTTGACTATGATGAGACTTTCTCACTCGTAGCGATGCTAAAAGTCTGTTGGAATTATGTTAGCAGTTGCTGCATTATTTATGAAATATTGCACATAGGATGTCAAAACATTGTTTCCTCGACGGTTTCCTGGAGGAAAGGTTGTATGTGATACAACCAGAAGGTTTTGTCGATCCTAAGGATACTAACAAGTATGCAAGCTCTAGTGATCCTTCTATGGACTGGTGCAAGCATCTCGGAGTTGGAACATATGCTTTGATAAGATGATCTAAGTTTTTGGGTTTTTACAAGGTTTATGAGAAACTTTTATTTCCAAAGAAGTGAGTGGGAGCACTATAGAATCTTTGATAAGTATATGTGGTTGACATATTGTTGATTGGAAGTAATGTAGGATTTATGTAAAGCATAAATGGTTGTTTGAAAGGAGTTTTTCAAAGGAAAACCTGGATTGAGCTACTTGAACATTGAGCATCAAGATCTATGGAGATAGATCAAAACGCTTAATAGAAGTTTCAACAAAATGCATGCCTTGACAAGTTTTGAAGGAGTTCAAAATAGATCAGCAAAGAAGGAGTTCTTGGCTGTGTTGTAAGGTGTGAATTTGAGTAAGACTCAAAACCCGACCACGGCAGAATGAAGAGAATGGATGAAGGTCGTCTTCTATGCCTTAGCCGTAGACTCGAAAGTATGCCATGCTGAGTACCGCACCTGATGTGTGCCTTGCCACAGGTCTGTTAAGAGGTACAGAGAGTGATCCAGGATTGAATCACTGAGCAGCGGTCAAAGTTATCCTTAGTAACTAATCGACTAAGGATTTTTTTTTCTTGATTATGGAGGTGGTTAAAGAGTTCGTCGTAAAGGGTTACGTCGATGCAAGCTTTGACACTAATCCGAATAAATTATGAGTAGTAAAACGTATTAGTATTGTAGAATAGATATTTGGAATATTTCTGAATAACACGTTGAAGCACCATCTATAAGATGACACAAAGATTTGTAAATCTCACTCGGCGCGCCGTCACGCTGCCGGAGAACTCTTCTACCTCTCCGCCCCTTCTTGCTGGATCAAGAAGGTGGAGATTGTCATCGAGCTGTATGTGTGCTGAAGGTGGAGGTGCCGTCTGATACATCTCCAACGTATCTATAGTTTTTGATGGTTCCATGCTATTATCTTGTCAAACTTTGGATGTTTTGTATGCCTTTTGTATCTTTTTTGGACTAACTTATTAACTCGGTGCCAAGTGCCAGTTCTTTCCGTGTTTTTGACCTTTTTCAGAGGATAATATCAAACGGAGTCCAAACAGAATAAAACCTCCGAAAAGATTTTTCCCGGAAAAGAACATACGCAGGAAGCTTGAGAACCAAGGCAGAGGGCACCAGGGGAGGCCACATGCCCCCTAGCCACAGCCTGGGGGGCGCGCCTAGCAGGCTTGTGGGCCCCCTGTGGCTCCTCTGCCCTACTTCTTGCGCCTATAAATCCCCGAAAAATCCAAAACCACGGGAGAGAGCCACGAAAATACTTTTCAGCCGCAAGCAAGCTTCTGTCTCCGCAAGATCCCATCTGGGGCACGTTGGGGTGCCCTGCCGGAGGGGGATTCGGACATGGAGGGCTTCTTCGTCAACACCATTGCCTCTATGATGATGCGTGAGTAGTTCACCATAGACCTTCGGGTCGATAGCTAGTAGCTAGATGGCTTCTTATCTGTCTTGGATCTTCAATACAAAGTTCTCCATGATCTTCATGGAGATCTATCCGATGTAATCTTCTTTTGCGTTGTGTTTGTCGAGATCCGATGAATTGTGGATTTATGATCAGATTATCTATGAATCTTATTTGAGTTTCTTCTGATCTCTTTTATGCATGATTTCATATCCTTGTAATTCTCTTCGAGTTGTGGGTTTTGTTTGGCCAACTTGATCTATGATTCTTGCAATGGGAGAAGTGCTTGGTTTTGGGTTCATACCGTGCGGTGACCTCACCCAGTGACATAAGGGGTAGCGAGGCACGCATCGTGTTGTTTCCATCAAGGGTAAAAAGATGGGGTTTATATCTATTGCATGAATTTATCCCTCTACATCATGTCATCTTGCTTAAGGCATTACTCTGCTTGTCATGAACTCAATACACTAGATGCATGCTGGATAGCGGTCGATGTGTGGAGTAATAGTAGTAGATGCAGAAAGTATCGGTCTACTTGTCTCGGACGTGATGCCTATATGTATGATCATCGCCTTAGATATCATCATGACTTTGCGCGGTTCTATCAATTGCTCGACAGTAATTCGTTCACCCACCGTAATATTTGCTATCATGAGAGAAGCCTCTAGTGAACACTATGTCCCTCGGGTCTACTTCACATCATATTTTCAGCCCTACACTTTTACTTTGTTGCACTTTCCACCTTCAGATCTCACCTTGCAATCAATCGTGAAGGGATTGACAGCCCCTTTGTAGCGTTGGGTGCAAGTTTGCTGTTTTTGCGCACGTACTTTGGAGACTTGGCTTGATACTCCTACTGGATTGATACCTTGGTTGTCAAACTTAGGGAAATACTTACTGCTACTCTGCTGCATCACCCTTTCCTCTTCAAGGGAAAAAACCAACGCAAGCTCAAGAGGTAGCAAGAAGAATTTCTAGCGCCGTTGCCTGGGAGCATCAAGTGAAGCTTATCCAAGTAACCATCGCAAACTCATGTCTTGTATTTACTTTTTTGCCTCTCGTTTTCCTCTCCCCCAATTTTGAAAAACAAAAATTTACAAAAATATTTGCCTTTTTCGTTCGCCATTTTCTTTCGCTTGCTTTCTGCCTGCTTGTGTGGGATAGTCTACCTGTCCCCATGGCTAGACCTACCGCTTCGAACGATACTCCCGAGAGCGAAGTTATCAATTTCAAACAAAATGAGGAAGAAAACTTAAAGGATGCTTGGTATAGGATTTGCAATGGTCAGAGTAGATCTACTCGTAAGCAATCTACTACCGTCCTGCTTCGCAGCTTTTATGTGGGTATTTCCCCTTGGAATAGGTATGTTCTTGACACCATCGAAGGCGGAAATTTCTTGGGTAGCCATACCGTTGATTCTTATGGTGCTTTAATAAATTTGGTAGACTCACCCCCACTCATGGTTAATGGAACTACCTTAACTTTGGAACATGTGATGTGTAGGCTGGATATCATTGAAATAAAGTTGCTACGATTGAACTCATTGAGAATTTGGATAAAAAGATCCACAATCAAATCACTCAGTATGGATCCAAGTTGGGAATGACTTTGAAAAATTTAAAGGAGAGGGAACCCACAGTTAACGAAAAACTAGGTCGTGATTCCGCTAGTATTGGCAAACTAGAGGATGTTATAACCAACTTGGGTTTCGCTTTTGCCGCTGTGCAGAACACTCCAAATTTTGCCCACAATAAGACCACCAAGTCTGTTTTTGTTCCTAAAAATAGTGGTGAACCATCTAGTAACAGAGATGAAGACCTTAAGATGATGTGTGTTCACCCTACTTATGGTTTGAGTACCAAAGACGACGATACGTGATTCGTTTGCCTTATGCCTAGCTAAGGGCGTTAAACAATAGCGCTTGTTGGGAGGCAACCAAATGAATTTATCTTTGCTTTTTGCTTTCTGTTTTGTTACGTCCACACCATCATAATTCTGTTATGATTGTGTTTTTTTTTTTGTTTTTTAGCCAAGTAAAACCTTTATGACTAGTTATGCTGCTGGTTGTTTCATCATGCTGGAAAAATACAGAAACTTTTCGCTCACGAAATAATTTTTCATTTTTTCCTAGAAAGAGATTTTGAGTTGATTCTTTTTGCTGCTGGTTGATATGCCAATTTCCCAAATTTTCGTAAATTTTCCGAAATTTTTAGATACCAGAAGTATACGAAGTATACAGATTTCTACAGACTGGTCTGTTTTTCATAGATTTTGTTTTTGTTGTGTTGATTGCTTATTTTGATGAAACTATGGATAGTATCGGGGGGTACTAGCCATGGAAAAGTTAGAATACAGTAATCTAACACTAATGTAAATAGAAATCAAGTTTTCTACAGTACCTAAAGAGGTGGTAGTTTGTTTTCTTGTGCTAATGATATCACGAGTTTCTATTTATATTTTGTGTTGTGAAGTTTTCAAGTTTTGGGTGATGTTCTCTTGGACAAAGGGATAAAGAGTGGAAAGAGCTCAAGCTTGGGTATGCCCAAGGCATCCCGAGCCAAATTCAAGGACACCTAAAAGCCTAAGCTTGGGGATGCCCCGGGAAGGCATCCCCTCTTTCGTCTTCAATCCATCGGTAACATTACTTGGAGCTATATTTTTATCCAACACATGATATGTGTTCTGCTTGGAGCGTCGTGTATTATAGGAGTCTTTTCTTTTTGTTGTGTCACAATCATCCTTGCTGCACACCTTTTGAGAGAGACATGCACTCATCGTGAATTTGCTAGAAAACTCATTGAGCTTCGCTTATATCTTTTGAGTTAGGCAATTTAGCTCACATGTGCTTCACTTATATCTTTTGAGCTAGATAACTTTGCTCTAAGTGCTTCACTTAGATATTTTAGAGCATGGCGGTCTCATATTTTAGAGAAATAAGAACTCTCGATCTTCACTTATATCTTTTTGAGAGTGCTCTCTTTGAGTAACTTGGTAGTTGGCTTGTGCTATGAAAGTAGTCCTAAAGATGATAGGCATCCAAAGAGGATACAATAAAACTTTCATATTCATGTGCATTGATTAGAAAGAGAAGTTTGATTCCTCTCAATTAGGTTTGAGACATGGATTTGGTAATATTAAGAGTCATATTAGTAGGGTGTTGTGAATCTATAATTACTTGTGTTGAAGTTAGTGATTCCCGTAACATGCACGTATGGTGAACCGCTATGTTAGGAAGTCGGAGCATAATTGATTTCTTGATTCACATCCTTTGTGTTGTGGTCGGAATTGCGCGATGGTTAACACCTGCCAACCCTTCCCCTAGGAGTATGCGTTTAGCACTTTGTTTCGATTACTAAAAAAAACTTTCACAATAAGTATGTGAGTTCTTCATGACTAATGTGACTCCATGGATTATACGCACTTTCACCTTCCACCATTGCTAGCCTCTCTAGTGCCGTGCTACTTTCGCCGGTACAGAAAACCACCATTGACCTTCCTCAAAACATCCACCATACCTACCTATCATGGCCTTTTCATAGCCATTCCAAGATATATTTCCATGCAACTCCCACCGTTCCGTCTCATGACTTGTGCCGTCACTTACATATTGTCATTGTATGATCGTAAGATAGCTAGCGAGATGTTTCAATGTCATACGCCAAGCTAGATCGTTGCACATCCCGGTACACTGCCAGAGGCATTTCCTATAGAGTCATCGTCATTCTAAGCATTGAGCTGTGAGTAAATGAAAGTGTGATGATCATCATTATTAGAACATTATCCCATGTGAGGAAATAAAAAAATAGGCCAAAGATGCCCACACAAAAAAAGAGATATTGAAAGAGGCCAAAGAGCCCAAATAAAAAAAGAGAGAAAAAGAGAGAAGGGACAATGCTACTATCTTTTTCCACACTTGTGCTTCATAATAGCACCATGTTCTTCATGATTGAGAGTCTCTTGTTTTGTCACCACCATATACTAGTGGGAATCTTAATTATGTAACTTGGCTTGTATATTCCAATGATGGGCTTCCTCAAAATTGCCCTAGGTCTTCGTGAGCAAGCAAGTTGGATGCACACCCACTAGTCCTCCTTTTGAGCTTTCACGTACTTATAGCTCTAAGTGCATCCATTGCATGGTAATCCCTACTCTTTCACATTGATATCTATTGATGGCCATCTCCATAGCCCTTTGATACGCCGAGTCGATGTGACCATCTCCTCCTTTTTTCCTCACAACCTCCACCACACTCTATTCCACCTATAGTGTTATATCCATGGCTCACGCTCATGTATTGTGTGAGAGTTGAAAAAGGTTTGAGAAAGTAAGAGTGCGAAAACAATTACTTGGCCAATACCGGGGTTGTGCATGATTTAAATTCGTTGTGTGGGGATGATGGAGCATAGCCAGACTACATGATTTTGTAGGGATAACTTTCTTTGGCCTTGTTATTTCGAAAGTTCAAGATTACCTTGCTAGTTTGCTTGAAGTATTATTTTTTCCATGTCAATAGCAAACTATTGTTTTGAATCTTATGGATCTGAATATCCATGTCACATGAAAGAAGTTACAAAGGACAAATATGCTAGGTAGCATTTCACATCAAAAATTCAGTCTTTATCACTTCCCTACTCGAGGACGAGCAGGAGTTAAGCTTGGGGATGCTTGATACGTCTCCAACGTATCTATAATTTCTTATGGTTCCATGTTATTATCTTGTCAAACTTTGGATGTTTCGTATGCCTTTTATATCTTTTTTGGGACTAACTTATTAACTTAGTGCCAAGTGCCAGTTCCTGATTTTTCCGTGTTTTTGACCTTTTTCAAAGGAGAATATCAAACGGAGTCCAAACGGAATAAAACCTCCGAAAATATTTTTTCCGGAACAGAAGATACGCAGGAAGCTTGAGAACCAAGGCATAGGGCGCCAGGGGAGGCCACAAGCCCCCTAGCCGCGGCCTGGGGGGCCGCGCCTAGCAGGATTGTGGGCCCCCTGTGGCTCCTCTGCCCTACTTCTTCCGCCTATAAATCCCCAAAAAAATCCAAAACCATGGGAGAGAGCCACGAAAATACTTTTCCGCCGCCGCAAGCTTCTGTCTTCGCAAGATCCCATCTGGGGCACGTTCTGGTGCCCTGCCGAAGGGAGGATTCGTACATGAAGGGCTTCTTCATCAACACCATTGCCCCTCTGATGATGCATGAGTAGTTCACCATAGACCTTCGGGTCCATAGCTAGTAGCTAGATGGCTTCTTATCTCTCTTGGATCTTCAATACAAAGTTCTCCATGATCTTCATGGAGATCTATCCGATGTAATATTCTTTTGTGGTGTGTTTGTTGAGATCCGATGAATTGTGGATTTATGATTAGATTATTTATGAATCTTATTTGAGTTTCTTCTGATCTCTTTTATGCATGATTTCATATCCTTGTAATTCTCTTCGAGTTGTGGGTTTTCTTTGGCCAACTTGATCTATGATTCTTGCAATGGGAGAAGTGCTTGGTCTTGGGTTCATACCGTTCGGTGACCTCACCCAGTGACAGAAGGGGTAGCGAGGCATGCATTGTGTTGTTGCCATCAAGGGTAAAAAGATGGGGTTTATATCTATTGCATGAATATATCCCTCTACATCGTGTCATCTTGCTTAAGGCGTTACTCTATTTGTCATGAACTCAATACACTAGATGCATGCTGGATAGCGGTCGATCTGTGGAGTAATAGTAGTAGATGCAGAAAGTATCGGTCTACTTGTCTCGGACATGATTCCTATATGTATGATCATCACCTTAGATATCGTCATGACTTTGCGCGGTTCTATCAATTGCTCGACAGTAATTCGTTCACCCACCGTCATGAACTCAATACTGCTACTCTGCTGCATCACCCTTTCCTCTTCAATGGAAAAAACCAATGCAAGCTCAAGAGGTAGCAAGAAGAATTTCTGGCGCCGTTGTCGGGGAGCATCAAGTGAAGCTTATCCAAGTAACCATCGCAAACTCATATCTTGCATTTACTTTTTTGCCTCTCGTTTTCCTCTCTCCCAGTTCTGAAAAACAAAAATTTACAAAAATATTTGCCTTTTTCGTTCGCCCTCTTCTTTCGCTTGCTTTCTGCCTGCTTGTATGGGATAGTCTACCTGTCCCCATGGCTAGACCTGTCCCCATGGCTAGACCTACCGCTGATGCGTGGATAGTCTACCTGTCTATCAAGCTCAAGAGGGAATTGATCACAGAGGGCATCTACATCAACTCCATTGCCCCTTCGATGATGCGTGAGTAGTTCACCACAGACCTATGGGTCCATAGCTAGTATCTCGTTGGCTTCTTCTCTCTCTTTGTTCTTCAATACCATGTTCTTCATGATCTTCATGGAGATCTATCCGAGGTAATACTCTTTTGCGGTGTGTTTGTCGAGATCCGATGAATTGTGGGTTTATGTTCAGATTCTCTATGAATATTATTCGAATCTTCTCTAAATTATTATATGCATGATTTCATATCTTAGCACATCTCTTCGAGTTATTGGTTTGGTTTGGCCAACTAGATTGGTAATTCTTGCAATGGTAGAAGTGCTTTGTTTTGGGTTCAATCTAGCGGTGTCCTTACCCAGTGACAAAGTAGGGGTAGCAAGGCACATATTGCATTGTTTCCATCGAGGATAAAAAGATGGGTTTTTCATCATATTGCTTGAATTTATCCCTCTACATCATGTCATCTTACTTAATGCATTACTCTGTTCTTCATGAACTTAATACTCTAGATGCACGCATGAGTCGGTCGATGTGTGGAGCAATTGTAGTAGATGCAGAATCGTTTCGGTCTACTTCACACGGACGTGATGCCTATATGCATAATCATTGCCTTGGATATCTTCACAACTATTTGCTTTTCTATCAATTGCTCGACAGTAATTTGTTCACCCACCGTATTATTTTCCTGTATGACAGAAGCCTCTAGTGAAAACTATGTCCCCCGGGTTTATTTTCCATATTATACTTTCAGATCTATAAACCAAAAATACCAAAAATATATTGCTGCTATTTATTTACTTTTGTTTTACTTTCAGATCTATCAATCTTTTATGCCTATCTCTATCAGATCTTATCGTTGCGAATAACTTTGAAGGGATTGACAACCCCTTTTTAGCGTCGGGTGCAAGTGTTCGATTGTTTGTGTAGGTACTACGATTGGGGCCTTGCTTGTTAATCCTACTGGATTGATACATTGGTTCTCAACAAACTGAGGGAAATGTGTATCTACTTCGATCGCTGCATCACCCTTTCCTCTTCAAGGGAAAACCAACGCAAGCTCAAGAGGTAGCACGTTCCAAGGACGACATCTGGTTCATCATGAGCTTCTTCGGTTGAGATGTGATTCACACACCCATATTCACTGATGGCTGGCTTGACATGGATCGTCTTGAGTGATGGATTTTCATGACTAACAGACTTTCTAGACTGAGTGCAGTTTCCAGCAACGTGTCCTGGCTCTCCACACTTGTAACAAATCACTTTGGGTCAATGTGGAACCGTATTGACAGACGATCCACCATTAGGCTTGGGTGGAGCATACAATGAAGCTGGGCGAGGCGCCCACAAGAGGGCCTTGGTACATATTGAGGTGGAAGTTCTAAGTTCGTAACCCAAATCCGACGCTTCTGAGATCCATAACTAGAATAATATCCATTGTCACTGGTGTGCTTACGAGACTTTTCATAAGTTGTCTGACTTGTCTCTGCATTGCTGGCCTTGTTCACCAAAACTTGAAAAGTAGCGCAATCGTTTAAGTGAAGCTCATGACGCAACTTTGGGCTGAGACCCTTCCTGAACCTAGCCTCCTTCTTGGCATCGATGGACACTTCCTCCATGGCATAATGAGCAAGGTTCCCAAACTCTCGACTATAAGCATCAACAGTCATCGTACCCTGGATGAGATTACAGAACTCTTTCGTCTTGCGATCAATAAGACCGTGAGGACTGCGATGCTCCTGAAAAGCCTCATAGAAATATTTCCAAGCAGTGATATGGCCAGTTGGACGCATGGCCTCATAGTTCTCCCACCATATACTAGCAGGACCTTCCAAGAAATAAGTATCAGAGGTGACCTTGTCAGCCTCAGCCAAATTCGCAGAACGCAGCTTATGTGAGATGCTACGGAGCCAGTCATCTGCATCAAGTGGCTCAGTGGACTGATGGAAGGTTAGTGGGTATAACTTGATGAACTCACGAATGGTCATTGTGCCATTACGTTGATGTGCGGTGTTCTCCTCAATACGTGCCAACGGGTGGTTGGACTCATGCTTGTTCCTCTCAATGTCTAGCATAAACTGTGCCAACGAAGGTGAAACAGGCAAAACTTCAGCGTCCTTAGTTCCAAGTCTGTGGCCCTTCTTGCAGCCAATGGCAGCTTGGGTACTGCGTGACATCCTGATGATCAGAAACTAGGATTAATTAGGGTGATATTCTAGATAGATAGAAAGGAATGCAAAAGCATTAGATTTTCGAAGAAATCCTAGGGAAAATTGGACAGCATAATGACTGTGAATGCTCAAGAATGAGACATCCTGCAAAAGATTTAGGTGGCACGACACCTTATCATCATAATCTCAAGATTCTGCTCATACTAACAAGCTACACAGAAGACACTCGAAGATTGGAATGTGAATCAGATCAACCAGTTCTTTAAGTCTATAGAATAGTACTCGGGATCCTGGTAGATAGGTAAGAAGCCTACTTCTTAATCCCCGTAGAAAAGAAGAGGTGACTCAGAAATAGAATAACATGGGAAAAGGAGTAAAAAGAGCCTTACGTTCCCTTCCACAATATATTCCCTTATATAACTAAAGAGTTTCTAGACTCAACATCGACCAGTTTGGCTTGGTAATCCTACAGTCAGTCAAGCTCTAATACCAACACTATAGGGACCCCGATCCTAAGTCATAAAAACCCAGCCTGTAACACATCACATCACTTTGCAGCCTCACGCACGGTAAACTCCACGGCTGCCACCTTACCTTGGTCGGGACTGTTTGCGTCTTTTGGCTCATGTATATGAATGTGTCGCTAGCATTCGAACGAAAAAGAACCAGGGTCGACATGACTAGTTATAAACCCAAGTGGCACATCCATACAGGGGCAGGCATACATAACCCAGGAAAGCATGTGTTGGTCAATAGCGCGTGTAGATGAGTCGTAGCAAGCTACGGGGACTCCATTACACCACGTGGCATTTCCCCGAGAGGACATACACAACAGCAAAGAAGGATACATGTTGGTCAATCAATGTGTCCGAAGCAGTAGCAAGCTACCAAGGCTTTGTGTAAGCACAAAGAGGCATTTCCTTGTAAAGAGTACTACTAAAGGCACACAACTAGGTGTTGAATCCCACACATACCAATGCATTTCAAACATACACACAATATGCATGATATGTGTAGATACAGGATGGCATCACAACATAACTCTACAACTCAAGTATTTATTAGACTCCTAAGAGTCAACATAGTGTGATATTACAAACATGGGCTAGAAGACCCAACACTCAAGTCATACAAGCAACAAGCGGAAGCATAACATGTCTGGGTAGAGACATCTAGGAAGTAAAAAAGGCTGAGAAAGTCTGACTTTCTACAAGACCTTCCATAGGAACCATACCTTTGTCTGGGATTCCAAGCTACTCGGTCAACATCGATCTTATCGTCAAAATAACTAGCAAGACTAGAGTATCCTCTGCAAAAACATAAATTAAGCAACAGTGAGTACAAAGGTACTCAGCAAGACTTACATTAGAACTAACTACATATGCATCAATATCAACAAGGGGGTTGTGGGGTTTAATGTAGCAAGCCAGCTTTGACTCAGTGTCTATCCTGTACTACGACTACCAGCAGTTTAATAATGCGAGGAAGCGCACACGATTCCACTAGCTAGTCACCACAATAATACACCAGTATGGATTCAATCCAGTCTCCCTACGAGAAGGCCATCCATAGCACTCACCCTTATCTTGGGCATTTTATAGTATCCACTTCAAGTTGTCTATGACCATATAAGTTTTCGAGTAGTCCATATCCGCGGACGCGGCTATTCGAATAGATTAAATTACCCTGCAGGAGTTTACTTCTTCACACACGCTCTCACCACTTACACCATATGAATGGCATGCATCTCGACAACCTTCAAGCGGAAGCACTCGCATGGGATCCGTCTACGAGCTAACTAACCACTCAAGACTCTAGTTCGGCCGAAGTTTACTCTACGGGCCCAAACGATGTTTATAGGGTTCCCAAGCCCACCTCAACGGATGGTACTACGCTTGGTACATCGGTCAATGATGCCTAGTCTGTCCCAAGCCCACCTGTAAGGGGTGCAACTAGGTAGACTACTAACATGACCTACAAACACCAGAAACTAGTTGCAACTCGTGGACACGGATCTAGGTGATTAATAAGTCGTGAGAGTCAATTAAGGGTCCCAATGTGCGTTAGTAGCTAGTCTTCGATAACATACACATGACTCATTTCTTAAGGACGGTCCCAATGAGACAACCCATCGTGCACTCCTTCATGGCCTCTCATCGCTACCTTTACCAAATCGGATTCACACACTTAGTTTTCATCATTAGAACATGATCACATTCATTTCAAACCATCACCCAGATGGATCTGACCTGACATGACTCTAAGCATAGCAACTATGGCAGGGTAAAAGGCATAACATGGCTCAAGCATCTACCAAGTATGCTAGGTTGCTTGGTTCAGCTATTTACTGTGACAATGACAGGTCATGCAGAGGAATGGGTTCAACTATCGAAGGACATAACAATTGAATTGTATTGTCCTAATGAAATAAATGAGAGCAAGAGCGAGAGAGTGCGATTGTATCAGAATGCTCAAGGGGGTTTGCTTGCCTGATAAAATGTCAACACGTTAATGCTCCTGAGAAGGATACTCGACCGTACCCTCCGGAACAGTACATAACACAAATAAACAACCAACGAAGGGAAACAAATCATTACACATCAAACGCAACAATATGATGCATGGGTATGACATGTCAATATGTTGTGATTTGACCTAATTCACCTAGCTAAAGATTTAAATGAAGTAGGTTTGAACCCAAGGTTCAAATTCAACTCCATATGTGAGGTTACACATTGCAATTTGAACAAAATATCCAAATACTCCTATTTATGTTTATCTATCATGCATGAAAATAGTACATATGGACCCTTTGGATTTATTTGATAATTATTCATATATAATTTATTTCATTTGGAGTTACTATAGAATTTCTATAAATTTTACAAGTTTCAGCAATTTCTGGAATTATTTAAAACCCAGAAAGTAGTTATTGCATCAGCCTGATGTCACAGTGACATCAGCAGGTCAAAGGCGCCAGCCCAGGTCAAACTTGTGGCTGGACCCCACACGTCAGTGGCTCGGGCTAAACAGAATTCATTTAAATTTAACCTGTTGTTAATTTGGTTAGGTGGGGCCCTTTGAAGTGACCTGATGACGAGTTGATGTATATACTTCTCGCCCCTCATTGGTTACCCCAAGTGGAAGGTGGAGATGTAGTTAGCAGCAGATTTCCCTTACATGGAGACTGTAAGGTTTATCGAACCAGAAGGACTCCTAGGCTCAACAAGTAGGTATCTCCCACCCTGGCGCTAGCAGAAGACATGGACATGCACACACAACAAAAAACTTTGCTCCCAACGAGTACAGAGAGGTTGTCAATCTCTCCGACATTGTAGTTTGCAAAGGATCAAAACACAAGCGGGAAAGTAATAGTGATTGCAACGTAAAAGTAAATGAAAGCGGTAAATGATGGAGGTGTAAACAATGATGGTGATATGGACCGGAGTCACATGATGTTCACTAGTGATGTATCTCTCCAAAAGATGATAAACAACTATGATTGGGTAAACAAATCATAGTTGGGCAATTGACAAAATTATGATCGCACCGCAATGCTAATTATGCTACTTGATAGTTAGAGGTTCAATAGTAATGGGCGGTACGCCAAGACAAGTAGACCATTTATTCATCAGCATCTACTTACTAATCATCCACCTTGAGATATCAATCCAGAACATATCTCCGGTATTAAGTTGCGAGCCCTACCCAAAGTGTAAACTCAAAGCAACGGACAACTACATTAACGAACTATGCGTAAGGGAAACAATCCTTGCAACCGTGGTCACAAGCACCGTTGTTTTCTCCCTGGTGGCAACAAGCACGTCCCCTAGTCTCATGTTTTTGTCACTCAAGCTATACATTGAGGGGCATGAACCCACAATCATGCATAACGCTCCCTCTTGGAGTTACAATCTACTACTCGGCCAAAGCAATAAATAGCAACGGAGAACATGCAAGAATCACTAAGGAACATAATATAAAAGGATAATTGATGACCCACAAGTATAGGGGATCAATCGTAGTCCTTTCGATAAGTAAGAGTGTCGAACTCAACGAGGTGTAGAAGGATCTGACAAGTGGTTTTCAGCAAGGTAAAATCTGCAAGCACTGAAATTGTCGGTAACAAGTGATTGTGTGGTGAGATGATTCGTAGCGAGCAACAAGTAACAAAACTAGCAACGATGCAGCAAAGTGGCCCAATCCCTTTTGTAGCAAGGGACAAGCCTGGACAAAGTCTTATAAGAGGAAAAACACTCCCGAGGACACACGGGAATTTCTGTCATGCTAGTTTCATCATGTTCATATGATTCGCGTTCGTTACTTTGATAGTTTGATATGTGGGTGGACCAGCGCTTGGGTACTTCCCTTACTTGGATAAGCATCCCACTTATGATTAACCCCTCTTGCAAGCATCCGCAATTACGAAATAAGAATTAAGACGAAGTCTAACCATAGCATTAAACTAGTGGATCCAAATCAGCCCCTTACGAAGCAACGCGTAAACTAGGGTTTAAGCTTCTGTCACTCTAGCAACCCATCATCTACTTATTACTTACCAATGCCTTCCTCTAGGCCCAAATAATGGTGAAGTATTATGTAGTCGACGTTCACATAACACCACTAGAAGAAAAACAACATACAACATATCAAATTACCGAACGAATACCAAATTCACATGACTACTATTAGCATGACTTATCCCATGTCCTCAGGAACAAAAGTAACTACTCACAAAGCATAATCATATTCATGACCAGAGAGGTAATGAGTAGCATCAAGGATCTGAACATAAACTCTTCCACCAAGTAATCCAACTAGAATCAACTACAAAGAGTAATCAACACTACTAGCAACCTTACAAGTACCAACCGGAGTCGCGAGACGGAGATTGGTTAAAAGTGATGAACTAGGGTTTGGAGATGAGATGGTGCTGATGAAAATATTGATGGTGACAAGTCCCCTCCGATGAGAGGAGTGTTGGTGATGAATATGGCGACAATTTCCCCCTTCGGGAGGGAAGTTTCCTCGGCAGGATCGTCCTACCGGAGCTCTAGATTGGTTATGCTCAAGTTCTGCCTCGTGGCAGCGGCGAATCCACGAAAAAGCTCCTCCTTGATTTTTTTCCTGGACGAAACCCTTCATATAGCAGAAGAGGGGGGGGCAGTGGGCCAGCAGGCTGCCCACAAGCCCTCATGGCGCGGCCTGGGGGGGTGGTTGCGCCGTGCAGGCTTGTGGCCACCTGCACGCGCCCCTCTGGCACTTCTTTGGCCCAGTATTTTTTATAAATCTGGAAAAAAATCCTCGTTGATTTTCACGGCGTTTGGAGTTGCGCAAAATAGGTATCTCAACTTTGCTCCACTTTTAGGCCAGAATTCCAGTTGCCGGCATTCTCCCTCTTCATGTAAACCTTGCAAAATAAGAGAGAAAAGGCATAAGAATTGTACCGTGAAGTGAAATAACAGCCCAAGAAGTGATAAATATCAACATGAAAACATGATGCAAAATGGACGTATCAACTCCCCCAAGCTTAGACCTCGCTTGTCCTCAAGCGAAAGCCTAGCTCAATAAATATGTCCACATGTTTAGGGAGAGAGGTGTGGACAAAACAAGATACAAACATGCATGCATCATGATCAAGATCAGAAGAGCAATACCAACATATAATCTCTCATGCTAAAGTGATAATTTCTTCACAAAGTAAAGCATGGATCAAGAACCTTACCGAGAAGTAACTACCGATAGCCTTTAGTCATTGAAGCAATTGCAATTTATCACAACATCAGAAAGAATCAAATAAGATCTTGTAAAGCAAATCCACATACTCAATCATTCTTTCGTTCTCTACAATTGCTACAACTCACGTGGTACTCATGAGATCAAAGTTTCAGCTGGACACAGAGAAAGATAGGGGCTTACAGTTTTGCCTCCCAACTACTCACCTCAAGGGTAATGTCAACAATAATAAATCATGAATACTTACCTCCAATTTGACATATGAATATAGATCTTTCCCAAGCATATGACATTAGCCAAGACAAAGGCGAAATAAGGAATTGGTGAAGATCACCATGACTCTTTCAAGGGCAAAAAGTATAGGTACAAGATAGGCCCTTCGCAGAGGGAAGCAGAGGTTGTCATGCGCTTTTGAGGTTTGGATGCATGTCCTCTTAGTGCGGAGGAACGTCACTTTATATTGCCCCTGTGATAAAGAACTTTATTATGCAGTCTGTCGCTTTTATGTCTTCCTCATCACAGATTCGTACAATGCTTATTTTCCACACACTAATAGATCATACATATTAGAGAGCAATTTTTATTGCTTGCACCGATGACAACTTACTTGAGGGGTCTTATTCAATCCATAGGTAAGTATGGTGGACACTCATGGCAAAACTGGTTTGAAGGTTTATGGATGCACAAGTAGTATCTCTACTTGGTGCGGGAGATTTTGCCTAATATGAGGTGGAAGCAATCGTCACATGCTAGGGGATCTCTAATCATATAACATTGTTCGGAGCCAAGAAGACACAATTCATTATGTTGTCTTCCTTGTCCAACATCTACTTCTAGGCATGTAATAGTTTAGTGAGTGTTCACAATCATAGACGGTGTCAGAGATGATATATTTATATGTGAACCTCTCCTTCTTTATCACTTCCTATTAATTGCAGCCATGACCAAGGTCTATGTTTGCCTACCCTCAACAAGTTTCAATCATCATTCTTTTTATATGTGAAGCCATCACTTCCCATAAGATCATTACATGATCTTTCATGCTTTTGTTCTATTCTCACTCTTTTGATCATGGCAAGAGGCAAAGCCCTTCAACTAAGACACTCTTTATTATATGGCTCACGAGCTCGAATACATCGGGGGTGACACAAAGCAAAACTCAAGAATAAAACACTAAGACTTTTAATCTACTAGAGAAAGAGAAAACTGAAAAGGGAAACTAAAACAAAGGTAAAGGCAAAAGATGTGATGGTGATACGATACCGGGGCAACTCCCCCAAGCTTGGCACAAGCCAAGGGGATTGCCCATACCAATGCTCGGTTGTCTTCCTTTGGTGGTGATGGTGGTGGAGTTGTTGCAACATGAGTTTGATCCTCCGTCTTCCAAGGCATAGGTGCTCCATCATGGAAAGATGAACGAGTCTCCGGAATCCTCAAATCTGCAGCCAACCGTATTGATTTAAATATAAACTCATACTCATAGTTTTGGTTCTGCAGGTCATAGATCTGGGTCTGGAGTTGATCAACCCTGTCATAGAGCCTGGAGAGGTGCTTCCCAATGTCATTGGCATCAATCTTGTGCTTGTTGGTGAACTCCGTGATCATCATGTGGTTGGCGTTGAGTCCACGCTCCACCATCCCTTGGCACTTGAAGACTTGTTGCTCCATTGCTTCGAGCCTCGTCTCCATGCTTCCGGTCTTCTTAGGCCCCTCAACATCACGGATGTGCAACATCCCCTCATGCATCTCGATAGATTGAGGGTGTTCCAGCACTCCCATGAGGTAGGGATTGATGACCTTCTCGAAGATCTTGTCCTTCGAAGCTTTTGGGGAAGTCATAGCGATCTAGATCTGCAACAGAAACACGCTTGAAACGAAAAACAAATGAAATCAGCGTGATGCAAGGGTCAGACCAAACGGGAGTATATATAATGATTTTTTCAGACCAGAAGGAGTACCCCGCACGAAAATGAAGTCCGGGAGGTGCACGAGGTAGCCACAAGCCCTCACGGCACGGCCAGGGGGTGGGCCCGTGCCGTGCAGGCTTGTCGCCTCCTCGCGCACTTTCCAGACTACTACCAATTTTTGTATTTTTTCAAATTTTCCAAAACGGAGAAAAAAATTCTACTGGAAAAGTTTTGGACTCTGTTTTCTTACCGGATCACATACCTCTTCGTTTTCGGAGTCTGAAACAGGCTGATAAATATCCCTTAGGTATTCTTCCGGAGTTATGTTATTGATGATATTGCTTTCAACATTTATGGGAGTACCTGAGATATAATGCTTGATTCTCTGCCCATTTACCACTCTCGGACAATTACCTTCCGTGTTGTTGATCTTGATAGCACCGAAACGATATACTTCCTCAACAACATAGGGACCTTCCATTTAGAGAGAAGCTTGCCTGCAAAGAATCTTAAAGAAGAGTTATATATCAAGACATAATCACCTACATTGAACTCACACTTTTGTATCCTCTTATCATGCCACCTCTTAACCTTCTCTTTGAACAGCTTGGCATTCTCATATGCCTGAGTTCTCCACTCATCAAGCGAGCTAATATCAAATAACCTCTTCTCACCAGCAAGTTTAAAATCAAAATTGAGCTCTTTGATTGCCCAATAAGCTTTATGCTCTAGCTCAAGAGGTAAATGACATGCTTTACCGTACACCATTTTGTACGGAGACATGCCCATGGGATTCTTATAGGCAGTTTTATAAGCCCACAGTGCATCATCGAGCTTCTTAGACCAATTCTTTCTAGACCTGTTGACAGTCTTTTGCAGAATTAGTT
Organism: Hordeum vulgare subsp. vulgare; assembly: GCF_904849725.1. Taxonomy (NCBI): domain Eukaryota; kingdom Viridiplantae; phylum Streptophyta; class Magnoliopsida; order Poales; family Poaceae; genus Hordeum; species Hordeum vulgare. Next base: position 527,479,561 of record NC_058519.1, read on the forward strand.
TAATCTCTCTGTTGCTTAGCTCTACTTGACCAGTAGACTGAGGGTGGTAGGGAGACGCAATTCTATGGTTGACATCGTACTTAGCAAGCGTTTTACGGAAAGCACCATGAATGAAGTGTGAACCACCATCGGTCATTAGATATCTAGGGACTCCAAATCTAGGGAAAATAACTTCTTTAAGCATCGTGATAGAGGTGTTGTGATCAGCACTACCAGTGGGGATAGATTCTACCCACTTAGTGATGTAATCAACAGCAACTAGGATATGAGTATACCCGTTGGATTTTGGAAAAGGCCCATATAATCAAAGCCCCAAACATCAAATGGTTCAATGACAAGTGAATAGTTCATAGGTATTTCCTGACGTTTGCTAATATTACCTATTCTTTGACACTCGTCACAAGACAAGACAAACTTACGGGCATCCTAAAAGAGAGTGGGCCAATAGAAACCTGATTGCAATACCTTGTGTGTAGTTCTATCTCCCGCATGTTGTCCTCCGTAGGCCTCGGAGTGACACTTCTGTAGGATCTGTCCTTGTTCATGTTCAGGTACACAACATCTAATAACACAATCTACTCCTTCCTTATAAAGGTGAGGATCATCCCAAAAGTAATGTCTCAAGTCAAAGAAGAATTTCTTATTTTGCTGGTATGTGAAACTAGGTGGTATGTATTTGGCAACGATATAGTCTGCATAATCAACATACGACGGTGCACTACGTGAAGCATTGATGACATTCAATTGCTCATCGGGAAAACTATCATCAATAGGTTGTGGGTCATCAAGAACGTTGTCCAACCTAGACAAGTTATCTGCTACTGGGTTATCAGCACCCTTTCTGTCAACAACGTGCAAATCAAATTCTTGTAGCAAGAGAACCCATCTGATAAGTCTAGGTTTAGCGTCCTTCTTCTCCATGAGGTACTTAATAGCAGCGTGATTAGTGTGAATAGTGACTTTGGAATCAACTATGTAAGACCTGAACTTTTCACATGCAAAGACGACTGCTAAAAACTCCTTTTCCGTAGTGGCATAGTTTCTTTGGGCACTGTCTAGAGTTTTACTAGCATAGTTAATAACATTCAACTTCTTATCAACTCTTTGCCCTAGAACAGCACCAACAGCATAATCACTAGCGTCACACATGATTTCAAAAGGTAAGTTCCAATCAGGTGGTTGAACAATAGGTGCAGTTATCAAAGCCCTCTTAAGTATTTCGAAGGCTTCCTCAGAATCATCGTCAAAGATAAAAGGAATATCCTTCTGCAAGAGATTGGTAAGAGGCCTAGAAATCTTAGAGAAGTCTTTAATGAACCTTCTATAGAAACCAACATGACCAAGGAAACTTCTTATACCTTTGATATCTGTGGGGTATGGCATTTTCTCGATTGCATCAACCTTAGCCTTATCAACTTCAATACCTCTTTCAGAAATTTTATGTCCTAAGACGATGCCTTCATTAACCATAAAGTGGCATTTCTCCCAATTCAAGACAAGATTGGTGTCTTTACATCTCTGCAAGACTCGATCGAGGTTCTGAGGCAATCACCAAAGGAAGACCCGTAAACGAGAAGTCATCCATGAAAACCTCAACAATCTTTTCACAAAATTCAGGGAATATAGCCATCATACATCATTGAAAAGTGGCAGGTGCATTACATAAGCCAAAAGGCGTACGTCTATAAGCAAAGGTACCGAAAGGGCAGGTGAAAGTGGTTTTCTCCTGATCAGGTTGTGCAACTGGTATTTGGGACAAATCAGAATAACCATCTAGAAAGCAGAAGTGTGTGTGTTTAGACAGTCTTTCTAGCATTTGGTCGATAAAAGGCAAAGGGTAATGATCTTTCCTAGTGGCTTTATTTAATTTCCTGAAATCGATCACCATCCTATAGCGAGTAATAATCCTCTGTGGGATCAATTCATCCTTATCATTAGGGACAACGGTAATGCCTCCCTTCTTAGGGACGCAATGCACTGGACTCACCCAATCACTATGAGCAACAGGATAGATGATACCTGCTTCCAGGAGCTTTAGTATTTCTTTTCTCACTACTTCTTTCATCTTAGGATTCAATCTCCTTTGATGATCAGCAACTGGTTTGAAATCAGGATCAGTTTTAATCTTGTGCTGGCATAGAGTAGGACTAATGCCCCTAAGATCATCAAGAGTATTTCCAATAGCAGCACGGTGCTTCCTCAGAGTTTTTAGTAACTTCTTTTCTTCTTGCTCTGAGAGGCTAGCACTAATAATAACAGGATATATCTCTTTTTCATCAAGATAAGCATACTTAAGAGTATCAGGCAACTGTTTAAGCTCGAACAGAGGATCACCCTTTGGTGGGGGTGGATCCCCAAGCAGTTCCACAGGCAAGTTATTCTTAAGGATAGGATATTGTTCTAAGACAACTCTATCTATCTCATCCCTTTCATCCATATGCATATCATTTTCATGCTCAAGCAAGTATTGCTCTAAGGGATCAGTAGGAGGCACGGCAATAGAAGCTAAGGCAATAGTTTCATCCCTACTAGGCAACTCCTTTTCATGAGGTTGTCTACCAAATTTGGAGAAGTTGAACTCATGTGACACGCCTTCAAAGCCAATAGTGACAATTTGCTTCTCACAGTCAATATGAGCATATTGACGGTATTGAGAAAAGGTCTGCCAAATATGATGGGACAAAAGCTATCTTGTGTGGTAGCAAGAACGAGGAAATCAGCAGGATACTTCGTTTTACCACACAAGACTTCAACATCCCTAACAATTCCCACAGGGCAGATAGTATCTCTATTGGCAAGCTGAATGGTGACATCAATAGGCTCTATCTCAACAGGTGCAATCTCATCTTTGATTTCATCCCATAAGGATTGAGGTATTGCACTAACACTAGCACCCACGTCACATAAGCCATGATAACAATGATCTCCTATCTTAACAGAAACCACATGCATGCCAACAACAGGCCTATGTTTGTCTCTAACGTGAGGTTTAGCAATTCTAGCAACATCTTCACAGAAGTGAATATTAAGTCCCTCAACATCGTCGGACAGAAGATCTTTGATAATAGCAATGCTAGGTTCAACTCTAATTTGCTCAGGGGGGTAGGTGGTCTAATATAGCCTCTACGTATCACACGTGAAGCTTTAGAATGATCCTTTATCCTAACATGGAAAGGTGGTTTCTCAATGCAAGCACTGGGAACAACAGGATCATTATAGGCAATGAATTTCTCTTCAACTGGAGTGGGTTTAACTACATTGACTTCTAAAGGAGGATGATATTTAAACCACTTCTCTTTGGGGAGATCAATATGAGCAGCAAAGGATTCACACAATGAAGCTACTATCTCAGAGTCAAGTCCATACTTAGCGCTAAAGTCACAAAAAGTATTTGTCTCAACAAAGGATTTAACGCAATCAAACGTGAAATTCATACCTGATTCCTTACCTTCTTCAAGCTCCCAATCTTCAGAGTTGTGTATAATTCTATCCAATAAATTCCATTTGAAGTCAATATCTCTCTTCATAAAAGAACCGGTACAAGAAGTGTCAAGCATGGTGCGATCATCATGAGAAAGCCGAGCATAGAAGTTCTGAATGATAATTTCTCTCGAGAGCTCATGATTGGGGCATGAATATAGCATTGATTTAAGCCTCCCCCAAGCTTGAGCGATGATTTCTCTGTCACAAGGCCAAAAATTGTAAATATAATTCCGATCACGATGTACTAAATGCATAGGATAAAACTTTTGATGAAATTCCAATTTCAACCGATTGTAGTCCCATGATCCAGTATCATCACATAGCCTATACCATGTCAACGCCTTATCCTTCAAAGATAAAGGAAAGACCTTCTTCTTGACCTCATCCTCGGGCAAACCTGCAAGCTTAAATAAACCACAAACTTCATCTACATAGATTAGATGCAATTCTGGATGTGATGTTCCATCTCCTGTAAAAGGATTAGCCAACATTTTCTCAAGCATACCCGAAGGAAATTCAAAGCAAATATTTTCAGTAGGTGCAGAAGGTTGAGGAGCAACTATTTTTGCTTCCGTTCGAGGTGAAGATACCCCGAACAAGCCCCTCAAAGGATTAGTATCCATAGTGACAAGTGACAATAAATTTCAGCACACTATATGAATGTTTCCTTACCAAGTTCCACTTACCAAAGGCGCTTCACTCCCCGGCAACGGCGCAAGAAAAGAGTCTTGATGACCCACAAGTATAGGGGATCAATCGTAGTCCTTTCGATAAGTAAGAGTGTCGAACCCAATGAGGAGCAGAAGGATCTGACAAGTGGTTTTCAGCAAGGTAAAATCTGCACGCACTGAAATTATCGGTAACAAGTGATTGTGTGGTGAGATGATTCGTTGCGAGAAACAAGTAACAAAAGTAGCAATGGTGCAGCAAAGTGGCCCAATCCCTTTTGTAGCAAGGGACAAGCCTGGACAAAGTCTTATAAGAGGAAAAATGCTCCCGAGGACACACGGGAATTTCTGTCATGCTAGTTCCATCATGTTCATATGATTCGCGTTGGTTACTTTGATAGTTTGATATGTGGGTGGACCAGCGCTTGGGTACTTCCCTTACTTGGATAAGCATCCCACTTATGATTAACCCCTCTCGCAAGAATCCGCAACTACAAAAGAAGAATTAATATGAATTCTAACCATAGCATTAAACTAGTGGATCCAAATCAGCCCCTTATGAAGCAATGCATAAACTAGGGTTTAAGCTTTTGTCACTCTAGCAACCCATCATCTACTTACTACTTCCCAATGCCTTCCTCTAGGCCCAAATAATGGTGAAGTGTTATGTAGTCGACGTTCACATAACACCACTAGAGGAAAAACAACATACAACATATCAAATTACCGAACGAATACCAAATTCACATGACTACTATTAGCATGACTTATCCCATGTCCTTAGGAACAAAAGTAACTACTCACAAAGCATAATCATATTCATGACCAGAGAGGTAATGAGTAGCATTAAGGATCTGAAAATAACTCTTCCACCAAGTAATCCAACTAGCATCAACTACAAAGAGTGATCAACACTACTAGCAACCTTACAAGTACCAATCGGAGTCGCGAGACGGAGATTGGTTACAAGTGATGAACTAGGGTTTGGAGATGAGATGGTGCTGATGAAGATGTTGATGGTGACGAGTCCCCTCCGATGAGAGGAGTGTTGGTGATGACGATGGCGACGATTTCCCCCTCCGGGAGGGAAGTTTCCCCGGCAGGATCGTCCTGCCAGAGCTCTAGATTGGTTCTGCTCAAGTTCCGCCTCGTGGCGGCGGCGAATCCATGAAAAAACTCCTCCTTGAGTTTTTTTCCTGGACGAAACCCTTCATATAGCATAAGAGGGGGGGCAATGGGCCAGCAGGCTGCCCACAAGCCCTCATGGCGCGGCCTGTGGGGTGGCCGCACCGTGCAGGCTTGTGGCCACCTGGACGCGCCCCTCTGGCACTTCTTCAGCCAAGTATTTTTTATAAATCCGAAAAAAATCCTCGTTGATTTTCACGGCGTTTGGAGTTGCACAGAATAGGTATCTCTACTTTGCACCACTTTCAGGCCAGAATTCCAGTTGCCGGCATTCTCCCTCTTCATGTAAACCTTGCAAAATAAGAGAGAAAAGGCATAAGAATTGTACCGTGAAGTGAAATAACAGCCCAAGAAGCGATAAATATCAACATGAAAACATGATGCAAAATGGACGTATCAATAATCAAATATATAACTCATAACAATCTGAACATAATCTCATAATCCATCGGATCCCCCAACAAACCGAGCATAGCAATAGCAAGAGAATTACATAGATGCCTTGATCATGTAGGGCAGCTCACAAGGACTTACCATTGAAGCACAAGATTAGAGAGAACACATTACATAGCTATTGTTCATGGGCTCATTGTCCAAGGAGGACTACTCACGGCACGTCCGGGAAGCGTCCATGGCGGTGCAGAAGCTCTCGGAGGTCAATCCTCCCTCCGGCAGGGTGCCGGGAAGAGGTCTCCCGATGCTCCCGATCTCGGAAGCGCTGCGGCGGCGGAAGGATGGAGAAATTCGCGATTCCAGATAGTCTGCAAGGGTTTCCTCTCATGACTCTGAATATAGGCCAAAGGAGGGTACTGGAGGAGGTGGGACCCACCCAGGCGGCCTCCTGGCGCGGCCTAGGACCTAGCCACGCCACCAGGTCACCTGGGAGGCCCGTTGCCCCCCTCCGGCCCATCTTCAGTGATCCGGAAGCTTCTGTTTCGCTGTTTATTATATATTTTTTTCTAGATTTTTTCGGGCTTCGGAAAATTGGGTAAAAACCCCTGCAAAATAGACATCGGCAGACAAAAACTGGCACTGGGTACACTGAGTTAGTAGGTTAGTCCAAATATGTGTAAAATGGTATAAAAGTGTAGCAAAACATATAACAATGTCACCCAAAAGATCATGGAACAAGCAGAACTTATAGATACATTTGGGACGTATCCTGATCCACGGTTAATTAAGAGGGGGGTTAGCGCTAATTAAATCTTCTGGCTAACAGGACCCACCGGCCAGTGGATCAGGCGACGGCGCTTGACGCCGGCGACCTCTGGTCGCACCGGTGTCCGCGCTGCCGGCCATGGGAGTGGCGGTTGAGGCCACAGGGGCGTAGCCCGTGCTCGACCCCATCTAGAGCGGGGTCTTGGGGCTGTCGGGTGGCCGGAGTTGGCTGCAGCAACACCGGAGGCGGCGGTCGGACCTTCACCAGATGGATCTCAATGCTAGGGGACGAGGGAGGAGGACCTGGTGGTCGGGGAGGGCTCTACGAATCCCTACGAACACGCCGGAGTGCTCAAATGGGCAGAGCAGGGGCTCTGGCGACGGCAGCGCCATGGCCGGCGGCTGTAGCTTTCAGCTCTGGTGGCTAGCGGTCTAGAGGATAGGAAAGACGATGGGAGCAAGGGGGAAACCACCGGGGCTCACGGCGGATCTGTTGGCGATGACGGCAGGGTCAGGGACGCGCTGAGTCCGACGAATCGACAACGGCAAAACCCGACGTCCGGCGGCAATGAGGAGGATGGTGGCGATGATTCGGGGCCTCCGGGCTTGATTGCTTCGGCTTCAAGACGGGGTGGTCGATGGGGAAGCACTAGGACACGGCGGAGGGCCTCGGAGCTGGCTGTGGCTGAGGCGACGCACGGCGACGCTCTCGGAGAGAGAGAGAGAAAGAGAGAGAGAGAGTGAGAGAGAGAGAGCCACGGGAGGAAGAGAGAGAGTAGTGAGGAGGGAGAAGAGGGGTCGAGATGTGGCTAGAACGGAACAGCTTCGGGGCCCTCGTGGTGCTCTTAGCGGCTTCCGGCGACAACGCCAAGTAGGAGGTGGCCGAGGAGCTCGGTGGCCTCTCCACGCCTCTCCTATGCCTACTCGCAAGAGGAAGAAGACGGTCCAGCCCCTCGTGGGCCGGGCCTGTTCTGCGAGGTAAGCCAGGTAGGCTCTGCCCCTTTTTTCTATTTTTGTTTCATTTCCTATTTAATGCAATATGTTTCTCATTTAGTAAAAATATACCAAATCAATTTTGTTGCTTTGGAAAATAGTTATGTGGTTATATATATAAAGTCTAGAGCCACATAACAATTTGCTAAATTATTGGAGCTAATAAAAGTATTTACGGAATTTTATAGCTCCAATTCAAATATTATAGATTTAATTCAATAAAAAATGACATGGAAAAATATGCATCATCTCTGGTTTATGTTTCCACATTTATCCAGAAATGATGAACATTTTATAAGGCCACTTTGATTCACTGAAAAATATTTTGGTTGAACCTACTTGAACTCAAATAATGCTAGGGTTTTGATCATCCCCTATTCAGGTTTAGAGAAAACTTAAACATGATGCAATCACAAACATGGATTTTAGTGCATGCTAGAACTAGGGATGTGACACCTTACTGCTAGAAACATGATGAAATGTGTTTTCCCGCGTGTTTGTGATGAGGCGTGACCGGGCATTCTTGGACCTTGTCACACATCTTCGAGACGGGGCGATGGGACCACATTTCGTGGATTGCTGATCTTGGATGTAATTAATTAAAATGCTAATAGGGTTTGGGTATTTGATGTGAGTTGTTCATTGACCTTTTCGCACTAACCTTCATGCGGGAGAAGATATGGGTACTCAGAGTCGGTGTATCAGTCAAAGCTTTTCTGACGTCAGCAATGGAGCGGCACGCATCCCAGTGGTTCACGTAAGCATTGATCTTGTATTAGAGGTGGCAGATCTGATTTCGGTCGCCCATGCAATGTGCAGGAGCGCAAAGGGTGATTTTTACAAGACCCTGGCATGCTTAGGATGTAGACTGGTGGGTTGGCCTCTCTATTGAGCCTAGGTAGGGTTGTGACATGTTGAACTTCCGTGGCCGGGCATGACCTATGAAAGTGTGTCCGGCCAAAGTTGATCGAGCGTGTTGAGAAATGTGGTGCACCCCTCAAGGGATGAATTTATCTATTCGAATAGCCCTGTCCACTGTAATAGGACGACTTGGAATTGTATCCCGGTCTTATACAAGTAGAACATGTGACTTAACTAGAATGTTTGGCTCCGAGACTTTCTTGTAGGGAGTCGAGGAAGAATCTCTGGGCGTGACTTAATTAAATTTGCTGCAAAAATATGACTATATATGTGTTATTGCTATACACTCTTCCAATGCTACAAGACTCTGAAGATGATTTTCTTCGATAAGATTAGTCCCTTCTCTCTATTCTTGCATTGTTGCAGTCTGTCCAGATATAACCCCATTCCTTTGATACTGATGCATAGTTAGTGTAGTTCTGATGTCAGTCTTGCAAGTAATTTGGATGAGTACTCACCGTTGCTTTGCCCCCTCTTTTCCCCTTGATACAATTGCCACAACCAGATAACGGAGCCCGGGAGATGGCGTATCCCGCCGGTGATGACTACTACCCCGACGGTGCCAACTACTACGTGGAGGTCGCTGACGACCAGGAGAAGTTTTGAAGGTTCCCACGCAGGAGGCCTCATCTCTTTCAATCGATGTATCTTTTGTGCTAGCCTTCTCTAAGGCACAAACTTGCTTCTTATGTATGTACTCAGATTTATTTTCTTTCGCTGACTCGTGTGTTTTCAAGCTTATGTATTCGAGCCCTCGAGGCCCCTCGCTTGTAATATGAAGCTTGCACGTTTTATTTTTGTGTTTAGAGTTGTGTTGTGATGTTAATTAGTGAGTACTTGAGCTTGGTTGTATGGCAGATGTCCTCGTGAGAGAACTTAGGGGTGAGGCCATCACAACTAGGTGGCGGCTCGAACGGGGTTGATCAGAATTCAGAGACGCAAGTTTTACCCAGGTTCGGCCCCTCCGGTGGAGATAAAAGCCTACATCTTGCTTTGTGTTTTATTGATGATGATCTCGATTACAAGGGTGCGGATTCGCTACCTCTTATCTCGAGGGTTTCTAATATGTCTATCTCTAGTGACTTAACATGTCCCTTTTGGGGTGCCCTGGCCCTCCTTATATAAGTTGAAGGGGTAGGATTACATGTAGAGTCCTACTAGGACTAGTACTAGTCTCTCTTTTATTGCAAGTTGAATCCTAATCTAGGTCTTGCTTCCCTTGTGAGGGAATTTTTCCTCTTCTTGGGCCTTCTCTTTGAGCCGACCCTCCACGCCTCTCTACGAGCCGCCCTTCACCGGGTTTCACATTGGGCCTTAGGCCTTGTCATCCGGGTCGACCCGGTAAACGAGGTGTCGGCGATGCGAGGTCGACACCTATGGGAATCAACGTGAAGCCCTTGTGATCGTAGGGCGGGGAGAGGTGACGTGAAGTGCCGAGCTAACAATCAGCACCCGGCAAGCCTTTTTATCACGGTTCGGGCCGCTTACGCGTAAAACCCTACGTCCTGCTTGTCTGGTTGTATTAAGCATTTTTGTTTTTTATTGTTATAGTGACTGTTGATGATCGTCTTATGGGTCGATGTCCAAAAAGTTTAACATCTTCGAAATGAGCTAAGGGCCTCCTTTTATAGGCAAAGGGGTCACCCACAGTGCTCAGTGGTAGGTTCACGAGGAGTTACAGTGAACATAGGGCGGTGCTTATCCATCTACCGCTATCAGGTGCATTTAATGCACGTCTTGTCCTTGTCAGCGATGTGTTGGTGAAGACACGTATCCATGTGTTTTGAGACCTGGACGTTGCGCTGGTGCATGCGGAATGCGCTGGCGCTTGGGGCGGTGGCACTATGGCAAGGGTGGTTGCCCACAAGTGGCCAGGCCCGTCATCCCCGCAAGGAGCTTGCCGGGGCCTTGAGTCTTCATCCCGGCAAGGGAGATTGCCGGGGGCTTCAGTCGTCATCCCGGCAAGAGAGCTTGTCGGGGTCTTGTACTTGGTGAGTTCATCACGACCACCGAATGGGTGCGGCCTTTCTCATCTTCCCGGCAAGGCAGGCTTGCCGAGGCCTTAATAATCTTGGGGGTTGCATCTTGACTGGGTCCTCCCATGCCTTGCCGGCAGGGGCTCTTCGCGCCCGTGCACAAATATGGGGCACTAGGGACCCCAGTCTTTAGTGCACTGACAGGAGTCCTCGGGCCTGGGCCACACACGCATGTGAAGCGTTGTTGGGCCAGGCCCGAAGAGGTGCACGGGCTTTCGTGGCTGGATCTGCTCGCAGTTACTTTTCCCCACGTCACGCATTGGACACGCGAAGTGGGGGGTTGTGTGCAGAGTGGCCTTTCCACTTCCTGAACTACCTCTGCCACACACGTGGCATGCACATTCATGGATGGACACGTGGCAGACGTGGCCTTAAAAGGCGCTGGAGTGGCTAGGCCTGCCCGTGCATGCATTGGTGCAGCAGTGCGGTTCCCTGTTCGCCTGTGAGCACGAGCGATTGGGCGAGAGGGGTGGTGTCTTCTGGAGCAAGGGAGGCTAGCCCCCGCTCCCCCTCCTATAAATTGGGAGGGTTTGCGAGGGGTTTAGCTCACCCAAATCCATCCACCAACTCCTCAGCTTTGGTCTTCAAAGTCTTCTTCTGTCTGTAGGTAGCGCTCGCCCCTAACCATGGTTAGGGGACGGGGTTGGCCACCATCGGCCGCTAGGGCGGTGAGAGGATCTCGTTTGGATCATGCCACAGCTTCTGGGGGCATCGCGATGGAAGACGGCTTAAGCGATCGTGGCGGAGGAAAGGCGAGGGGCCGCAGTCGTCGTGGAGGTCGAGGTCGGGGGAGGCGGAGTGCTACTCCAGCGCCTTCGCCTTCCCCGAGGCTTGCTCTTGTTTTAGAGCGCCCATGTGTGCGTCTCGTCTACTGCGAAGAGGGCTTGAGCGATGCCGGTTGTCCTACCTCGAGCGATAGCGACGAGGAGGACAGTGGTGGTGATGAGGTCCGCACTAGGTTAGGCCCTTGGGGTGTCAAGTTCGAGGTCGACTCCCCGAGGCCCATCTGGGCGTAGATCGCATGACCGCGGCTAGATCACGCCTCGCCCCCTCCCAACGGGGGCATCTTGCCGGAGCTAGTGTCGGTGCCCCGTGTTTCAGGAGGAGGCTGTTGGGGAAAATCGCATGGGAAACAAAAAATTTCCTACGCGCACGAAGACCTATCATGGTGATGTCCATCTACGAGAGGGGATGAGTGATCTACGTACCCTTGTAGACCGTACAGCAGAAGCGTTAGTGAATGCGTTTGACGTAGTGGAACGTCCTCACGTCCCTCGATCCGCCCCGCGAACAATCCCGCGATCAGTCCCACGATCTAGTACCGAACGGACGGCACCTCCGCGTTCAACCCACGTATAGCTCGACGATGATCTCGGCCTTCTTGATCCAGCAAGAGAGACGGAGAGGTAGAAGAGTTCTCCGGCAGCGTGACGGTGCTCCGGAGGTTGGTGATGACCTTGTCTCAGCAGGGCTCCGCCCGAGCTCCGCAGAAACGCGATCTAGAGGAAAAACCGTGGAGGTATGTGGTCGGGCTGCCGTGGAAAAGTCGTCTCAAATCAGCCCTAAAACCTCCGTATATATAGGTGGGAGGGAGGGGACCTTGCCTTGGGGCTGAAGGAGCCCCAAGGGGGTCGGCCGAGTCCAAGGGGGAAGGTTCCCCCCCCCCAAACCGAGTTGGACTTGGTTTGGTGGGAGGGAGTCCTTCCTTCCCTTCCCACCTCCTCTTTTTTTTCTTTTCTCCTTGATTTTCTTCTCTAGGCGCATAGGGCCCTCTTGGGCTGTCCCACCAGCCCACTAAGGGCTGGTGCGCCACCCTCATGGCCTATGGGCTTCCCCAGGGTGGGTTTCCCCCCTGGTGAATTCCCGGAACCCATTCGTCATTCCCGGTACATTCCCGGTAACTCCGAAAACCTTCCGGTAATCAAATGAGGTCATCCTATATATCAATCTTCCTTTCCGGACCATTCCGGAAACCCTCGTGACGTCAGTGATCTCATACGGGACTCCGAACAACATTCGGTAACCAACCATATAACTCAAATACGCATAAAACAACGTCGAACCTTAAGTGTGCAGACCCTGCGGGTTCGAGAACTATGTAGACATGACCCGAGAGACTCCTCGGTCAATATCCAATAGCGGGACCTGGATGCCCATATTGGATCCTACATATTCTACGAAGATCTTATCGTTTGAACCTCAGTGCCGAGGATTCATATATTCCCGTATGTCATTCCCTTTGTCCTTCGGTATGTTACTTGCCCGAGATTCGATCGTCAGTATCCGTATACCTATTTTAATCTCGTTTACCGGCAAGTCTCTATACTCGTTCCGTAATACAAGATCCCGCAACTTACACTAAGTTACATTGCTTGCAAGGCTTGTGTGTGATGTTGTATTACCGAGTGGGCCCCGAGATACCTCTCCGTCACACGGAGTGACAAATCCCAGTCTTGATCCATACTAACTCAACTAACACCTTCGGAGATACCTGTAGAGCATCTTTATAGTCACCCAGTTACGTTGTGACGTTTGATACACACAAAGCATTCCTCCGGTGTCAGTGAGTTATATGATCTCATGGTCATAGGAATAAATACTTGACACGCAGAAAACAGTAGCAACAAAATGACACGATCAACATGCTACGTCTATTAGTTTGGGTCTAGTCCATCACGTGATTCTCCTAATGACGTGATCCAGTTATCAAGCAACAACACTTTGTTCATAATCAGAAGACACTGACTATCTTTGATCAACTGGCTAGCCAACTAGAGGCTTGCTAGGGACGGTGTTTTGTCTATGTATCCACACATGTAAATGAGTCTTCATTCAATACAATTATAGCATGGATAATAAACGATTATCTTGATACAGGAATTATAATAATAACTATATTTATTATTGCCTCTAGGGCATAATTCCAACAGAGGCACATCTGCAAGCTCCGTCTTCTCCATGCCCTTTGCTTGGGCCACCTCACTGGAGTGGGTGTTGGCTCCCCGGCTCCAGGAGGAGGCGCGCTCGCGGACTCCGGATCCTTCGCCCCTTCCTGTGCCCTGCCCTCTCGTATTCGGCCAGAGGGGGCCAGATGGCGCTTGCCAGGGCCAATTCCATTCTCGTCGGCCACAGTGCTGGTCCTGGGGAGCCAGCCCTGGCCGCACAGTGGGCTCCGCCTTTTTGTCTTATTGAACTTCACTTCGGCGAGCGTAGTTCCTCGGCAAATACAAAAGCTCTAGGTTAGAGTAGATTATATCATCCATGTAATATGTTTGAGAGTATCCCAAACAAATGAATGAAAAGACTATTTTCCCTTTTTCCGATTCTATTCTTTGTATGATTCGCCTTTGCATTATCTGGGAGCTTTCCAACAACTACCGGCAAGGCTCCTTGCCGCGTTCAGTGCAACCATAGAAATCTCCAAGCGCGGCTTGAGACGAAATCAGGCGCTATGTAGCTGCTTGCTCTGTTGATCAGGTTCGAAACAATTTGAAGGCTCTTTATGGCCGTTCAGGTTGTTTGAACGAGTTTGAAACAAAGACAAGGTGCACTGATCTTTGGAAAGGTCGCGGTATGTGCAGACTCCGCACACAAAGATTGGAAACTTTTAAAGGGAAAACAGAGAATCTATCTACTTCAGATCTGAATCTTAAACTTAAAACTTATCTGCTCACGCCGTGGTTGCATGGCGCTTGAATCTTTTGCCGGGGCGTCGGGGTCCCCGGCAAGAAGGAAATTACCGCTCTCGGCAACTTTTTCTCCGGCAAAGACTTCTTGCCGATAGTCTGCGACCGTCGTTTGGACAAAAAGCAGGCCAGGGTGTAACCCCTTTACTTTTCTCTTGCTAGGTTGTGCTTGCGGAGCCCCCGAGCGCATCTTGGGCGACGATATGACGCTCTCAGGGGCACAACACTTACACTGGAGTGCGCATCGGGGCTTCGGGACCGTTTGGCGCATGCTCAACGACTATGCATCACTCCGCAGAGGTGCGTCCGCCGGAGTATGAACCGATGCCTTTGTGAAGCTCCCAGGTATCCACTCGACAGCTGCGCGTTGGCCCCGAGCGACGCATCGGCCTGATGGCGCCGCCTTTGGAGCCTCCACCTCCTTGCCTCGCGCGGGCCTTGGGAAACCGTAGCAGAACAGAGCGCCCGCCGTAGTACCCCGTTTCCGAGGGAACTGCGGTGCAGCACCCAAACTGCCAAGAATCTGGTTGTGAGTTTGCTCAGATTCGCGCAAAACTCCACACCCCCTACCTGGCGTGCTGAAGATGTCGGTGATGCGAGGTCAACACCTATGGGAATCAATGTGAAACCCTTTTGATCGTAGGGCGGGGAGAGGTGACGTGAAGAGCAGAGCTAACAATCAGCACCCGACAAGCCTTTTTACCCAGGTTCGGGCCGTTGACACTAAAACCCTACGTCCTGCTTGTCTGGTTGTATTAAGCATTTTGTTGTTGATTGTTATATTAACCATTGATGATCGTCTTTTGGGTCGATGTCCAAAAAGTATAACCTCTTTGAAATGAGCTAAGAGCCTCCTTTTATAGGAAAAGGGGTCACCCACAGTGCTCGGTGGTAGGTTCACGAGGAGTTACAGTGAACCTAGGGCGGTGCTGATCCATCTACCGCTATCAGGTGCATTTAATGCATGTCTTGTCCTTGTCAGCGACGTGCTGGTGAAGACATGTATCCAAGACGCTGCGCTGGTGCATGCGGAATGTGCTGGCACTTGGGGGCGATGGAACTGTGGCAAGGGTTGTTGCCCACCAGTGGCGAGTCCCGTCATCCCGGGAAGGAGCTTGTCGGGGCCTTGAGTCTTCGTCCCGGCAACGGAGCTTGCTAGGGACTTCACTCGTCATCCCGGCAAGGGAGCTTGCCGGGGTCTTGTACTTGGTGAGTTCATCACGTCCACCAAATGGGCGCAGCCTTGGTCATCTTCCTGGCAAGGCAGGCTTGCCGAGGCCTTGATAATCTTGGGGGTTGCATCTTGACTGGGTCCTGCCATGCCTTGCCGGCAGGGGCTCTTCGCGCCCGTGCACAAGTCTGGGGCCTTAGGGACCCCAGTCTTTAGTGCACCAGCGCGAAGTGACCCATGAGCGCCAAGTGATGGGTCGGGTCATACCTCCTGGCCTGTTCAAACCGTGGGAAATATCCCCAACACTACTTGTGCATCCAAAAACCCTTAAACCTAGTTTCTTACCATGAGAGTCCACCATACCTACCTATGGATTCAATAAGATCCTTCAAGTAAGTTGCCATCGATGCAAAAAAGCAATAAAATGCTCTTAAATATGTATGATCTTTTATTGGAAGGAAAAATAAGCTTTGTACGAACTCGTGATGGTGAAGAAATAAAAGTGACGGAGAGAATAATAAAGGTTGCTCTATACAAGGGGAAATATAAAGTGGTGTTCCTTTCCATTAACAATTTGCACATCCAAAAATAAAAAGTGTGTGGCAACCTCATACTTGTGATCTGCGTAGGGTTCTCTGGGAAGAGGAATGGGTGATGTAGAAAAATATAGGTAAGTATTTCCCTAAGTGGAGAACCAAGGTTTATCGAACCAATAGGAGTATGAACTAACCCCCGTCTTCAGCAACTACACACAAAAGAAACAAACACTTGCACCCAACGTGGGCAAGAGGGTTGCCAATCCCCTTGGCTCGTTATTTGCAAGTAAGTAAGTAGTGCGGTTGAAAGTTGCAAAGTGAAAAGTAAATAAGAAATAAATAAAGGAAGCGAGGAAATTGTAACATTTGTAAATTTATAAGTGAATAGACCCTGGCGGCATAGTGTTCCCTAGTGTCATCTCTCATGAAAGCAAGCATACGGTGGGTAGACAAATTACTGTTGGGCAATTGATAGAAAAGCGGATAGTTATGTGATATTCACCGCAATGATCATGTGTATATAGGCATCATGTCCATAAGCAGATAGGTCGACTCCTGCATGCACCTATTACTCTTACTCCACCCATCGACTGCTATAGAGCATGCATCTAGAGTATTCAGTAAAACATAGTAATGCTTGGACAATGATGACATGATGTAGACAAAGAGAACTCAATTAATTTGAATTAACCCCATCATTTTATCCTTAGTGGCAACAATACAAAAATGTATCGTGTCCCCTACATTGTCACTTGGATATATAAATCCTTCAGATCGAACCAACTACAATGCACCTCTCTCATTGAAGAAAGATCAATCTACTTGGACAAACCAAATCAATAGGTCGGAGAGATTTACAAAGATATGATGATCATGCACATAAGAATCATATTTGGAATTCAGAGAAGACTCAAATATTTCTCATGAATAATCTGAACGTAAACCCACAATTCATCGAATCCCAACAAACACACCGCACAAAAGAGTTACATCAAATAGATCAAAGCGATTATGCGATGATCATTGTATTGAAGATCAGGAGAGAGGGAGAGGGAGAGAGAGAGATGGACATCTAGGTACTAACTCGGACCCGTAGGTTTGTGGTGAACTACTCACACATCACCATGGGAGAAACGAGGTTGATGTAGAGGTCCTCCGCGATCGATACCCCCACCGGAAAGGCACCGGAACAGGGCTCCAGATGGCCTCACAGAAAACAGAGACTTCCGTGGAATAGAGACTTCCGGTGGTGGAAAAAGTGTTTCGAGGTGCTCACTAGGATTTTTCGGATTAACGAGAATTTACAAGACGAAGAGGTACGCCAGGAGGTACACGAGGGGGCACGAGGCAACAGGGCGCGGCCACCCCCCTAGGCGTGCCCTTTTGTGTGGTGCTTCCCTCATGAGGCCTGTCTCCTCCTTTCAAAGCTTCCACGTCTTCTTTTGGTCTAGAAAAAATCACCAAAATTTTTTGTGGCAATTGGACTTCGTTTGGTACTGTAAACCTGAAAAGTAAAAAAACATGCATAAAACAGGAACTTGCACTAGGCACTGGGTCTATACGTTAGTGCTCGAACATAATATTAATTGGTGTATAAGTACCCAAAAAGTATCCTAGAATGATAATATAGTAGCATGGAACAATAAAAAAATTATAGATACGTTAGAGAGGTATCACAACCTCTTCTTCCCTCTGTGAATGGCTTGTCTTTAACTTTTGTGTATTTCCTTTTCTATATTTTCTTTTATGCAAGTGTCAATAATGTACATCCCTATTCCAATCTATTAATTCTTTAGTTGGCAAGCATCATGTGGTCGGGAAAGATCCAGACACATATATCTAGTTGAATATAGGTGATCATGCTTCATTATTGTTGACATTATCCCTGAGATAAATTAGTTGGGAGGCAAAACATTAAGCCCTTATCTTCCTATGTGTTTGACTGAAAATGTTTGTTCTAAAAATATGCTTTGAGTGTCAGCAATCATGGAAGGATAAATGATGGTTTAGTATGTGGAATTTGTTAATCAAAGCTCTTACATAGACCATTCCTGAAAATAAGATGAATTGTAATTGTTTGATGACAGAAAACATAGTTTGTTGGTTCTCAAGAAAGTTTATGGTATATACTCTAATGCGTGAATAGCTTTCTACTTGATCATGAGAAGTTTTATGAGAAAATAGATGTTATTTATGATGCTAGAAAAGTGATTGGAATTATCATTAATCGAACCTATATACTATGCTAGCATTCACACTTCATAAATACTTATTTTATCATTTCCCTACTCGAGAACGAGTAGAAATTAAGCTTGAGAATGTCGATACGTCTCCAACATATTGAAAATTTATGAAGTATTAATGCCATATTTACCTAAGTTTACAAGAATTTTATATGGTTTTGATGCGCTTTATATTATTTAATTGGAACTAACCCGCACTAACGTTGTTTTCAGCAGAATTGTCGTGGGTTTTTTTTGAAAAAAAAATAAAAGTTATCGGAATCGGACAAAAAAATTTGACGATTTTTTTGGAACAAACAAGAAATACTTGAGCGAAGAACCATTCGAGGGGTACCACTAGGTGCCCCCAAGCCATCAGGGTGTAACCACCCCCCTAGGGAGCGCCCTGATGGCTTGGGACCACCCCGTGGCTATGTTAATTTAGCGTGACTTCAAGGCTGAAGATTCCTATAAATATATATAGCCTCATAAATAAACCTAGAATTTTCGGTCCGCTGCCACAAGGCTCTATGCCGAAGAAAATTCATCCGGAGCCCTGTTTTGGTGATGCTAGTAAATTGCGTTGGGATTTTCCTTGAAGAGGAGGGGATGATGCAGCATAGTAGAGGTAAGTATTCCCCTTAGTGAGAACCAAGGTTATCGAACCAATAGGAGGACCATCCAACTTCCCGTCTTCGGTGCCTACACACAAAAGAGAACACACTTGCACCCAACGCGGGCAAGAGGGTTGCCAATCCCCTTGAACCCGTTACTTGCAAGCAATAAGTCGTGATACATAGATAATTTAAATATACTAAATGTAAAAAGTAAATGAAAATAATAAAAGGGAGCGTGGTATTTAGTGTTTTTGTAAATATATTTGTGAGGAGACCCTGGGTGAAAGGGCGTGGATGTCGCCTAGAGGGGGGTTGAATAGGCACTTTAAAGTAATTACGGTTTAGGCTTGAACAAATGCGGAGTAAAACTAGCATTTAATTAGTCAAGGACAAAACCTAAAATAACTAAGCTCACCTATGTGCACCAAAAACTTATGCTAAGCAATATAAACAAGTAAGAGATAACAAGATATATAACAAGAAATAATATGACTATCACAAAATAAAGTGCATAAGTAAGGGGCTCGGGTAAGAGCTAACCGAGGCACGCAGAGACGATGATGTATCTTGAAGTTCACACCCTTGCAGATGCTAATCTCCATTTGGAGTGGTGTGGAAGCACAACGCTCCCCAAGAAACCACTAGGGCCACCGTAATCTCCTCACGCCCTCGCACAACGCAATATGTCGTGATTCTACTAAGGGACCATTGAGGGCGGTCACCGAAACCATACAAAAAAGGTTGGGGAAATCTCCACAACTTAATTGGAGGCTCCCAACACCACCATGAAGCTTCGCCATAATGGATTGTGGCTCCGAGGTGCAAATTGCTTGGGGCAATCTCCACAACCTAATTGGAAACCCCGACGCTTGCCCGGAGCTTTACACCATAATGATTGAGCTCCAAGGCACCACCAACCATGTAGGGCGCAAAAGCACCCAAGAGGCACAAGCTCTAGGGTGCCAAACACCCAAGAGTAATAAGCTTCTCAAACTTCACTTCTAGGTATCACCATGGAGAACTCAAACCGATGCAACTAATGCAATGGCAAGAACACAATGGTCAAGTACCTCGCACTCAAATCCCACCACAACAACAAAAGCTATGGACGATAATGAAATGAAGAACAAGGAGCTCACAAAGAACTCCAAGATCTAGATCCAAGGGATTCCCCTCACCTAGAGGACAAAGTGATTGGTGGAAATGTGGATCCAGATCTCTTATCTCTTTTCCCTCAAGAACTAGCAAGAATCATTGGAGAGATCGAGAGTTAGCAAGCTCGAAGAAGGTCAACAATGGGGGGCAAAGACGAGCTCAAAAGAAGAGGTTCAATGAGGAAAAAGAACACCTTTTATAGGAGGGGAAAATCCAATTGTTACCCCCTCATGTCGAACACAAGTGGTACTACTGCTCATGGGAGCGATACAACCTCTTGGGCATATGAGCCAGCAGCAAAGGGCAGCGGCACGAGGCCACAACGCGGCAGTGCCACCGGACTGGTACTACCGCACGGCCAAGCGTTGCAACAACTCTACAAACCCATAGAGGAAGTAGGAACGGAGGTAGTTTCGCCTACGTGGTACGACCGCTCATGAGACCGGTACCACCGCAGATAAGAGGTACTACTTGTAGGAGAATGTTGCATGGGAAACAAAAAATTTCCAACACACACATAAGATCTATCCATGGTGATGACCATCTACGAGAGGAAAGATCAGATCCACATACCCTTGTAGATCACTAAGTGGGAAGCGTTAAGAAATGCGGTTGATATAGTCGAACATCTTCGCGATCCAATCACGATCCGTCCCACAAACTCCATCCCGATCTAGCGCCGAACATACGACACCTCCACGTTCAACACACGTACAGCTCGATGACGATCTCCCCCTTCTTGATCCAGTAATAGAGATGACGAGGTAGCGTAATTCTCCGGCAGCACGACAGCGTGACGGTGATTGTGGTGGTGCTACTCCGACAGGGCTTCGCCATGCACTACCGGAATAGCCTACGGGGTGTCACGAAGTAGTGGAGGGAGAGGGTCTGCGCCGTGGCTTGAGGTGCGGCTAGCCTCTCTCACCTCCACTATATATAGGAGGTAGGGAGGGGTGGTGCCCTAGGGAAATTCCTAATGGTTCAGCCGGCACACCAAGGAGGGGAGGAGTCCTCCTCCAATTTCGTTTGGTGGAGGGGGAGTCCTCCTCCTAGTTGGTTTGCCCCACCTCTCTCTCTTTCAGGCCTCTTTGGCGCATAGGCCTTATTGGGTTGGCCGCCCAGCCCACTAAGAGCTGCTCGCCACCCTTTAGGTCTATATGGCCCTCTTCGGGTGGGTGGCCCCTCCCGGTGGACCCCCGAAACTCATTTATCACTCCTAGTTTATTACCGGAAATACCCGAAAACTTTCTAGCATCCAAATATACCTTTCCTATATATCAATCTTCATCTCCGGACCATTATGGAACTCCTCGTGACGTCCGGGATCTCATCCGGGAGTCCAAACAACATTGGGTCACCAACATCCATAATTCAACTATACCGAAACGTCACCGAACCTTAAGTGTGCTGACCCTGTGGGTTCGATAGCTATGCACACATGACCTGAGACACTCTCCGGTCAATAACCAACAGCGGGACATGGATTTCCATATTGGCTCCTACACATTCTACGAAGATCCATATCGGTTCAATCTCTATGTCAAGGATTCAGTTAATCCCGTATAATATTCCCTTTGTCCTTCGGTATGTTACTTGCCCGAGATTCGATCGGCGGTATCTCTATACCTAGTTCAATCTCGTTTCTTGCAACTCTCTTTACTCGTTCCGTAATACAAAATACCGTGCCTACCTCTTTAGTCACATTGCTTGCAAGGCTTGTTGTGATGTTGTATTACCGACTGGGCCCCGAGATACCTCTCCGTGACACGGAGTGACAAATCCCCGTCTTGATCCATGCTAACTCAATGGACACTTTCGGAGATACCTATAGAGCACCTTTATAGTCACCCAGTTACGTTGTGATGTTTGATACACACAAGGTATTCTTTGGGTGTCAGTGAGTTACATGATCACATGGTCATAGGAACATATAATTTACATATAGAAAAACAGTAGCAATAAAATGACACCATCACATGCTACGTTCATAGTTTGGGTCTTGTCCATCACATCATTCTCCTAATGATGTGATCTCGTTATCAAGTGACAACCCTTGTCTATGGCTAGGAAACCTTGACCATCTTTGATCTGTGAGCTAGTATACTAGAGGCTTACTAGGGTTAGTGTGTTGTCTATGTATCCACACATGTATCTGAGTTTCCATTCAATACAATTCTAGCATGGATAATAAAGGATTATCTTGAACAAGGAAATATAATAATGACTATTTTATTATTGCCTCTAGGGCATATTTCCAACATTCTCCCACGTGCACTAGAGTCAATAATCTAACTCATATCACTATGTGATTTACAATGTAACGAATCTAAAACCCATACAGTTCCGGTGTTGATCATGTTTCGCTCGTGGAAGAGGCATAGTGAGCGGGTCTGCAACATCCAGATCCGTGTGCACTTTGCAAATATTTATGTGCTCCTCCTTGATGTAATCGCGGATGGAATTGAAGCGTCGGTTTATGTGTCTGTCTCTTGTGAAACCTTGATTCCTTGGCTAGAGCAACGGCACCAGTGTTGTCACACAATAGAGTCATCGGATGCAGTGCACTGGGCACAACTCCAAGATATGTCATGAACTGCTTGATCCACACACCTTCTTTAGCTGCCTCTGTAGCAGTTATGTACTCCGCTTCGCATGTATAATTAGCTACCATGCTTTGCTTGGAACTGAACTAACTTACCACACCCCCATTAAGAATAAATACGTATCCAGTTTGTGACTTAGAGTCACCCGGATCAGTGTCAAAGCTTGCATCGACGTAACCCTTTACAACGAGCTCTTTGTCACCTCCATAAACGAGAAACATTTCCTTAGTCCTTTTCAGGTACTTCACAATATTCTTGACCACTGACCAGTGCTCCATTACTGGATTACTTTGAAACCTTCCTGCCATACTTATGGAAAGGATGACATCTGGTCTAGTGCACAGCATTGCATACATGATAGTGCCTATGGGTGAAGCATAGGGGACGACACTCATATTTTCCCTATCTTCTGCAGTTACTAGGCATTAAGTCTTACTCAATTTCACACCTTGCAGCACAGGCAAGAACCCTTTCTTGGACTATTCCATTTTTAACTTCTTCAAAACTTTGTCAAGGTATGTGCTCTTTGAAAGTCTATTAAGCGTCTTGATCTATCTCTATAGATCTTGATACCTAATATGTAAGCAGCTTCTCCTAGGTCCTTCATTGAAAAACTTTTATTCAAATAATCCTTTACGCTTCCCAAAAGATCTATATTGTTTCCAATCAGCAATATGTCATCCACATATAATATTAGAAACGTTATATAGCTCCCACTCACTTTCTTGTAAATACAAGCTTCTCCATAAACTTGTATACACCTAAAAACCTTGATCACCTCATCAAAGCGTTGATTCCAACTCCGTGATGCTTACACCAGTCCATAAATGGATCCCTGGAGCTTGCATACTTTGTCAGCATTCTCTGGATCGGCAAAACCTTGCGGTTGCATCATATACAACTCTTTTTAAGAAAATCGTTAAGGAACACTGTTTTGACATCCATCTGCCAAATTTCATAATCGAAAAATGCAGCTATTGCTAACATGATTGTGACGGATTTAAGCATCGCTACGGGTGAGAAAGTCTCATCATAGCCCACTCCTTGAACTTGTGAAAAACCTTTTGCCACAAGTAGATGGTGACATTACCGTCCGCTTTTATTTTCTTCTTAAAGATCCATTTGTTCTGTATGGCCTTTTGCCCTTCAGGTAATACTTCCAAAGTCCATACTTTGTTTTCATACATCGATCCTATCTTGGATTTCATGGCCTCTAACCATTTGTTGGAATCCGGGCTCACTGTTGCTTCTCCATAGCTCGTAGGTCCATCGTTGTCTAACAACATGATTGATAAGACAAGGTTGTCGTACCACTCAGGAGCAGTACGTGCCCTTGTTCGACCTACGAGGTTCGATAGCAACTTGATCTGGAGTTTCATGATCATCGTCATTAGCTTCCTCTTATGATGTAGCTTCAACAGAAACATCTTTATGTGCTATGCCACCATCTAGTTGAAGTAAAGGTTCTACAACCTCATCAAGTTCTATATTGCTCCCACTCAATTCTTTCGAGAGAAACTCTTTCTCGAGAAAAGCTCCATTTTTAGCGACAAACACATTGCCCTCGGATCTGAGATAAAAGGTGTACCCAACTGTCTCTTTTGGGTATCCTATGAAGACACACTTTTCCGCTTTGGGTTCCAACTTTTTCGGCTGAAGCTTTTTGACATAAGCATCACATCCCAAAACTTTAAGAAATGACAACATTGACTTCTTGCCAAACCACAATTCACTTGGTGTCATCTCAACGGATTTTGATGGTACCCTATTTAAAGTGAATGCAGTTATCTCTAATGCATAACCCCAAAACAATAACGACAAAATTGGTAAGAGACATCATAGAACGCACCATATCTAATAAAGTGCGATTACGATGTTCGAACACACCATTAGTGGTGTTCCAGGCGGCGTCAACTGTGAAACAATTCCACATTGTCTTAAGTGAGTGCCAAACTCATAACTCAGATACTCACCTCCTCGATCAAATCGCAGGAACTTGATCTTGTGTTTACGATGATTCTCAACTTCACTCTGAAATTGCTTGAACTTTTCAAATATTTAGGACTTGTGTTTCATCAAGTAAATATAACCATATCTACTCAAATCGTCTGTGAAGGTGAGAAAATAACGATAACCACCACACGCCTCTATGCTCATTGGTCCACACACATCAGTATGTATGATCTCCAACAAGTCACTTGCATGCTCCATTGTTCCAGAGAACGGAGTGTTAGTCATCTTGCCCATGAGGCATGGTTCACATGTGTCAAGTGACTCAAAATCAAGTGACTCCAAAAGTCCATCAACATGGAGTTTCTTCATGTGTTTTATACCAATATGACCGAAGTGGCAGTGCCACAAGAAAGTGGTGCTATCATTATCAACTCTACATCTTTTCGCATCAATGTTATGTATATGTGTACCATCACTATCGAGATTCAATATGAACAAACCCCTCACATTGGGTGCATGACTATAAAAGATATTACTCGTATAAATAGAACAACCATTATTCTCTGACTTAAATGAGTAACCGTCTCGCAATAAACAAGATCCAGATATATTGTTCATGCTTAATGCAGTCACTAAATAACAATTATTCAGGTTCATCTCTAATCCCGATGGTAATTGAAGTGAGAGCGTGCCGACGGCGGTCGCATAAACCTTGGAACCGTTTCCCACGCGCATCGTCACTTCATCTCTCGCCAGACTTCGTGTATTTCATACTTCCTACTTTGAGTTGCAAACATGAGAAACAGAACCGGTATCAAATACCCAGGCACTACTACGAGAGCTGGTGAGGTACACATCAATAACATGTATATCAATTATACCTTGTTTGGCGTTGGCCACCTTCTTATCGGCCAGATACTTGGGGCAGTTCTGCTTCCAGTGACCAGTCCCTTTGCAATGAAAGCACTCAGTTTTCGGCTTGGGTCCAGCCTTGGGTTTCTTCATTGGAGGAGCAACTGACTTGCCAATTTTTTTTCAAACTAGTGGTTTTATTGACCGTCAACACTTGTTGTTCTTTCTAGATTTCTGAATCAGCAACTTTAAGCATCGCAAACAGCTCGGCGATTGACTTATTCATCCCTTGCATATTGTAGTTCAACACAAAGCCATTATAGCTAGGTGGCAATCATTGAAGAACTCTGTTAGTGATTGCCTTTGGCGGGAGAACAATTCCCAACTCAGCCAGACGGTTAGAGTACCCAGACATTCTTAGTATGTGTTCACTGACACACCCGTCCTCCTCCACTTTGCAAGCATAGAACTTATCGGAGGTTTCATACCTCTCGATCTGGGCATTCTTCTCAAAGATAAAATTCAACTCCTAGAACATCTCATATGCTCCATGACATTCAAAACGTCTTTGAAGTCCCGGTTCTAAGCCATACAAAATTGCACATTGAACTACTGAATAGTCAACCAGACGAGCTTGCCAGATGTTCATATCATCTTGGGTCGCCGGTTGGGGTGGCATGTCACCTAGCGGCGCATCAAGGACATAATCCTACTGGCAAACTGTGAGAACAAGTCTCAGATTATGGGCCCAGTCCACAAAGTTACTCCCATCATCTTTCAACTTGGCTTTCTCTAGGAACGCATTAAAATCCACGGGTGCTACTGCGCGAGCCATTGATCTACCACATAAATTTGCAAAGACTACTTAGACTATTGTTCAAGATGATGAGTTTAGTTAATCATATTACTAAAAACTCCTACTCAAATTGGCATCCCTCTAGTCATTCGAGTGACACATGATCCAAATTCACTAACTCAAGTCCGATCATCACGTGAGTTGAGTTGGCTTCAACGGTGAACATCTCTATGTTGATCATATCTACTATATGACTCATGTTTGACCTTTCGGTCTCTTGTGTTCCGAGGCCATGTCTGTACATGCTAGGATCGTCAAGTTTAACCTGAGTGTTCCGCGTGTGCAAAACTGTCTTGCACCCGTTGTATGTGAACGTAGAGTCTATCACACCCGATCATCACATGATGTCTCAAAATGACGAACTGTAGCAATGGTGCACACTCGGGGAGAACACAATTTTATCTTGAATTTTTAGCGAGGGATCACCTTATAATGTTACCGTCGTCCTAAGCAAAATAAGGTCTGACATCACATGACATGGCCATGAACATGTGCTTCTTGATCTCCATCACCAAAGCACCGGCATGATCTCCATCGTCACCGGCGCCACACCATGATCTCTATCATCATGATCTACATCATTGAGGTTGTCACACCAACTATGTTGTTACTACTAAAGCTAGTGAACTAGCGATAAAGCAAAGCATCACTAGGCGCAAAATAATTAAAGACAACCCTATGGCTCCTGCTGGTTGCCGTAGCATCGACGTGCAAGTCGATATTTAACTATTACAACATGATCATATCATACGTCAAATATATCATATCATGTCTTTGGCCATATCATATCACAACATACCCTCCAAAAACAAGTTAGACGTCCTCTAATTAGTTATTGCTTGTTTTATGTGGCTACTATGGGTATCTAGTATGATCGCATCTTACTTACGCAAAACCACAACGGTGATATACAAGTTGCTATTTAACCTTCTATAAGGACGACCTTTATCAAATCCGATTCAACTAAAATTGGAGAAACAGATACCCGCCAGTCATCTTTATGCAACATGTTGCATGTTAGTCGATGAAACCGGTCACTCGTAAGCGTACGAGTAATATTGGTCCGGGCCTCTTCATCCAATAATACCGCCGAATCAAGAAAAGACTACGGAGGGCAGCAATCTGAATATCAACGCCCACAAACTCCTTTGTGTTCTACTCGAGATGTCATCTACGCATAGACCTAGCTCATGATGCCACTGTAGGGGAACGTTGCATGGGAAACAAAAAAAAACTCCTACGCACACATAAGATCTATCCATGGTGATGACCATCTATGAGAGGAGAGATCTGATCCACATACCCTTGTAGATCGCTAAGCGGGAAGCATTAAGAAACGCGGTTGATGTAGTCGAACGTCTTCATGATCCAATCACGATCCGTCCCACGAACTCTGTCTCGATCTAGCGTCGAACGAACGGCACCTCCGTGTTCAGCACACGTACATCTCGATGACGATCTTCGCCTTCTAGATCCAGCAAGAGAGACGAAGAGGTAGCTGAATTCTCTAGCAGCACAAAGGCGTGACGGCGATGGTGTTGGTGCTACTCCAGCAAGGCTTCGACATGCACTACCGGAATAGCCAATGGGGTGTCACGAAGTAGTGGAGGGAGAGGGGTTGCGCCGTGGCTTGAGGTGCGGCTAGACTCTCTCACCTCCCCTATATATAGGAGGGAGGGAGGGGTGGTGCCATAAATAAATCCCTAGGGGTTCAGACAGCGCACCAAGGAGGGGAGGAGTCCTCCTCCAATTCGGTTTGGTGGAGGAGGAGTCCTCCTCCTAGTTGGTTTGCATCCACCTCTCTCTCTCTCTCTTTTGGCCTCTTTGGTGCATAGGCCTTATTGGGTTGTCCGCCCAGCCCACTAAGAGCTAGTGCGCCACCCTTTTGGTCTATGTGGCCCTCTCCAGGTGGGTGGCCCCTCCCGATGGACCCTCGAAACCCATTTGTCACTCCCGGTACATTACCGGAAATACCCGAAAACTTTCCGGCATCCAAATATACCTTTCCTATATATTAATCTTCATCTCCGGGCCATTCTGGAACTCCTCGTGACATCCGGGATCTCATCCGGGACTCCAAAAACATTCGGTCACCAACATACATAATTCAACTATACCTAAACGTCACCAAACCTTAAGTGTGCAGACCCTGCGGGTTCGAGAACTATGCAGACATGACCTAAGACACTCTGCGGTCAATAACCAATAGAGGTACCTGGATGTCCATATTGGATCCTACACATTCTACAAAGATATTTATCGTTTGAACCTCTATGTCAAGGATTCAGTTAATCCCGTATAATATTCCCTTTGTCCATCGGTATGTTACTTGTCCGAGATTCGATCGTCGGTATCTCTATACCTAGTTCAGTCTCGTTTCTCGCAAGTCTCTTTACTCGTTCCATAATACAAAATCTGGTGGCTAACACTTTAGTCACATTGCTTACAAGGCTTTTTATGATGTTGTATTACCGAGTGGGCCCCGAGATACCTCTCCGTCATTCGGAGTGACAAATCCCAGTCTTGATCCATGCTAACTCAACGGACACCTTTGGAAATACCTGTAGAGCACCTTTATAGTCACCCACTTACGTTGAGATGTTTGATACACACAAGGTATTCTTCTGGTGTTAGTGGGTTACATGATCTCATGGTCATAGGAACATATACTTGACATGCAGAAAAACAGTAGCAATAAAACGACACGATCACATGCTACGTTCATAGTTTGGGTCTTGTCCATCACATCATTCTCCTAATGATGTGATCCCGTTATCAAGTGACAACCCTTGTCTATGGCTAGGAAACCTTGACCATCTTTGATCAACGAGCTAGTCTACTAGAGGCTTACTAGGGATAGTGTGTTGTCTATGTATCCACACATGTATCTGAGTTTCCATTCAATACAATTATAGCATGGGTAATAAACGATTATCTTGAACAAGGAAATATAATAGTAACTATTTTATTATTGCCTCTAGGGCATATTTCCAATAGTATTGTGCCCTACTACTGCTATTAGTTTGCCGAGGGTTCCAGGCCCACAAAGATGGGTGGTAGTGGCATAGTAGTAACAGGTGGTACTACTATGCCGTACTACTGACCACAAATCGCTCAGTTCGACACGAAAAGTCAAGACAGCGAAGCCAGCGGTACAACGCGCATTATTGGGCAATGGCACTACCACGTGTAAGTGGTACTACTGTTGCCTGGAGTAGTACCACCACAGATAAGAGGTATATCTCTGTCTTTCGCGGTACTACCGCTTGGTTCCTTTTGGACCCGAACAAAGGCAACACATGAATGTAGGAACACCAAAACTGCCATAACTTCTGCAAATGAGCTCCGAATTGAGCAAACTCAAGCTTGTTGTAATAAGAAGAGGTAGTATAAAAATGTCAATGAAATAGAGATGTGAAACCTCTATGAATGAAGAACCGACAAAAACCCTGTTAGAGCATATATCTCCATATGTGGTTTTGGTAATTAATGACAATTCCTATGGACTAATGGTTGCCTTAAGTTATATTTATAGGATTTGTCCATAGGCACTTCTTGAAGTCCATCTGTTGGGTTCAAGGAGTTTATATGATGACCAAGTTGGTATTCAAGGAATTATCCAAAGAATGGTCATAGAGACACAAGGTTGATCAAGATCTCAGACAAAGAGTAAATCAAGATGATCAACACACAAAGCGTACAAGATGTACCGAGAGGGATCAAGTGATCCCATGGTAGGGTAAGCATTGTCCATTACGTGTTTGTGTACTAACCCATGGTCTTCGTGAGAGTTCTATGTGGGGGTTAGGTGTGTTTCCATGGGCTTGCGTCAAAGGGAAGATCTCATACAACCCATGAAGTATGACGTCAAGTTGTGATCGTCATCAAGATTGCGGTGTGCAAGTTCCAGTGGATCAGCACGAAGATATCATGCTTGAAGCTTGCCGTCCATTGTGGTGGCAATGGACTTGTGAAGATATGCTGAAAAGTGGATCACCCATAGTGAGTATGGGGGAGCAATCAACTAGTCTTCATCAAGCCAACGCAATCAAGAAAGGTGGTCCATCTTGAGGAAGCCAAGATCATCATCATCTAGCTCAAGAGGACGAGGTGCAAGGTATAGGTTTGCCCTTGATAGGTTTTCTGTTTAGGATAGATTGTTGTACTATCAAGGGGGGCTCTCAAGTGAGTAGCTTGATCGTATCGTTCGTTGAGAGCTCAAACCATTTGCATCCTTGCATCGTACTTCTTGGTTCTTGTTTGGTGTTTCTCTTTGTGAGTTTTAGAGCTTATGGTCATCTTCATGACAAGCTCGAGTTCATCGAAAATGGAGTCCATATGCATCTACTATGATGTTTTCGATGTTGGAGTTTTTGCCGGTTCTTCATTCATAGAGGACTCACATCTCTATATCATTGGCATTTTCATATATGCATGGTCTTAAGATTTCACATCTCTGCTTGGATAGCTCTTGTCGTCCTGAATCCAACAAGCTTGGGTTTGCTCGATTCGGAGCTCGTATGCGAAAGTTATGGCTATTTCAGTGGCGAGCGGTAGTACCGCTGGACCTAGCGGTAGTACCGCTAGAGTTGGCGTTGGTACCGCTGGCCCTAGCGGTAGTACCGTTGTCCCAGCGGTAGTGCCGTCCCTGGCCAGCGGTAGTACCGCTCCAAGTTTTTAGTACCGTCATCTTTGCGGTTGTACTGCGTCGGACATTTTTGCGAAGACTTTCTTGGAGGTGGTTGGCCCGGTAGTATCTTTGCGCTACCATGGGCTCAACGGTAGTACCACTGCAGCCAGCGGTAGTACCGCTGGAGGGTCAGCGGTAGTACCGCTGCAGCTAGCAGTAGTACCGCCGGAGGGTCAGCGGTAGTACCGCTGCAGCCAACGGTAGTACCGCTGGGCTCGGGCTGTAAGTGGGGGTAACGGTCTGATTCCTTCCCCCACTATATAAAGGGGGTCTTCTTCCCCCTTGGTCTTATCCATCCATTGAGCTCTTGTTCTACCTCCATTGTTGACATTAGAGCTTGCTAACTCTCAATCCCTCCAATGATTCTTGCTTGTTCTTGAGGGAAAAGAGAGAGGAGATCTAGATCCACATCTCCACCAATCACTTTCTCCTCTATGTGAGGGGAACCCCTTGGATCTAGATCTTGGAGTTCTTTGTGTGCTCCTTGTTCTTCCTCTCATATTTCTCCATAGCTTTCGTTGTTGTGGAGGGATTTGAGTGTGAGGGACTTGACCACTTCATGTGTTCTTGCCATTGCATTGCTTGCATCGGTTTGAGTTCTCCACGGTGATACGTGGAAGTGAAGTTTGAGAAGCTTATTACCTTTGGTACTTAGTACCCTAGATATTGTTCTTCGTGGATGCTTTGGCGTCCTAGAAGCTTGGTGGTGTCTCAGAGCTCAATCATTGTGGTGTGAAGCTCCGGGCAAGCGTCGGGGTCTCCAATTAGGTTGTGGAGATTGCCCCGAGCAATTTGTACGGGTACCGGTAACCACCCCCAAGGGTTGCCACGTGTACGGGTTCGGTGACCGCCCCCAAGGTTTGCCATTTGTACTGGTTCGGTGACCGCACTCAAGGGTCCCTTAGTGTAATCACGGCATCTTGCATTGTGCGAGGGCGTGAGGAGATTATGGTGGCCTTAGTGGCATCTTGGGGAGCATTGTGCCTCCACACCGCTCCAACGGAGATTAGCATCCGCAAGGGTGTGAACTTCGGGATACATCATCGTCTCCGCGTGCCTCGGTTATCTCTTACCCGAACCCTTTACTTATGCACTTTACTTTGTGATAGACACATTGTTTATTGTAATATATCTTGCTATCACTTAGTTGTTTATCTTGCTTAGCATAAGTTGTTGGTGCACATAGGTGAGCCTAGTTGTTTGTAGGTTTTGTGCTTGACAAATTAAACGTTAGTTTTATTCCGCATTTGTTCAAACTTAAACCTTAATTATTTTAAAGCGCCTATTCACCCCCCCCCCTCTAGGCGACATCCACGTCCTTTCAAACCCCAACATCGAAAACATAATAGAAGATGCATATGGATTCCATTTTCGATGAACTCGAACTTGTTATGAAGATGACTATAAGCTCAAGAACCAAAAAAAAGAGAAAAGCCAACCGAGAACCAAGAACAAATATGATGCAAGAATTTAATGGTTTGAGCTCTCAATGAACAATATGATCAAGATACTCACTTGAGCGCCCCCTTGATAGTACAAAAATAGATCCTATAAATCGGTCTCCCAACTAACACCCTAAGACCGGTAAACTAGAAAATCTATCAAGAACAAACCTTTGCCTTGCGCATAGTCCACTTGACGATCTTTGTCCTCCTCAAGATGGACTACCTTTATTGATTGCGCCGGCTCCAAGAAGACTAGTAGATTGCTCCCCCATACTCCACTATGGGTTAGCCACTTTTAGGCACATCTTCACAAGTCCATTGTCACCACCATGGATGGCAAGATTGATGCATGATATCTTCGTGATGCTCCACTTCAACTTGCACACCGCAATCTTGATGATGACCACCACTTGGTGTCATCCTCCATGGGTTGTATGAGATCTTCCTCTTGAGGCAAGCCCATGGAAACATAGCTAACCCCACATAGGACTCTCACGTAGACCATGGGTTAGTACGCAACACGTAATGGACAATGCTTACAATATCATGGGATTACTTGAGCCCTCTTGGTACATCTTGTACACTTTGTGTGTTGATCAACTTGATTCACTTTTGATTTAGTCTAGATCAACCTTGTATCTTATCTTCTCTCTTCATAAAGATGATGTATTGAAGGTAAACATAAATGTTCACACAATCTTTTCTTCAAGACATGCTTGTAATAAGCTCAACTTTCACATGACCAATATTTGGATAAAACCATGAATACCACCTTGGTCACCATATAAACCCCTTGAAACCAACAGATCGGCTTCAAAAAGTGCCTATGGACAAATCCTTCGAATGTGACTCAAGTCAACCATTAGTCTATAGGGATTGTCATCAATTACCAAAACCACACATGAGGAAATTTTCTCTAACATGGGAGCCATAGTTTTCGCTAGAGGCATCTCTCTCGTAGAAAGCATACGGTGGGTAAAAAATTATTGTTGGGCAATTGATAGAAAAGCACAAAGTTATGCAATATTTATTCATGGCAATGATCACACATATAGGTATCACGTTCGTAAGCAAGTCGATCGAATCCTTCCTGCATCTACTACTATTACTCCAGCCATCGATCGATATCCAACATGCATCTAGAGTATTAAGTAAAACAGGGTAATGCTTGGAGGATATTGACATGATGTAGACAAAGTGAATCCAATTAATATGAATGAAACCCGTCATTTTACCCTTAGTGGAAGCAATACAATACGTGTCATGTCCCTTTCTGTCATTGGGATTGCGCACCGCAAGACTGAAACCACTACAACACACCTCTCCCATTGAAGATAAATCAATCTAGTTGACCAAACCAAACCGATAGATCAGAGAGAATTACAAATCTATCATAAGCATGCATATATATGAAATACCACCAAGGAACTAAATATAATATCATGAATAAACTGAACATTTCCCACAATTCATCGCATCCCAACAAACACACCAAACTAGAGTAATTACATAAGATAGATCACTGTGGGTGTGGTGATCTTGGCAATGAAGAACATAGAGAGAGATATAGCCATCTAGGTACTAACTATGGACCCATACGACTATGGTGTACTACTCACACATCCCCATGGGATAAACAAGGTTGATGTAGAGGCCCTCCATGACCGATCTCCCTATGACACAACACCAGAACAGGGCTCCAGATGGGCACACAGCAGAACATAAGCTTGTGGCGGCGGAAAAAGTGTTTCAGGAGGCTCACTAGAGTTTTTGGGATATATGTGAATTTATAGCAGAGAGAACGAGGCTAGGAGATCTCGGCGCACCCTGTTGGCTTGGGGCACCCCATTTGCACTCCGGTCTTGCTTCAAAGCTTCCGGGTCTTTATTTTGTCCAGAAAAAATTATCAAAAAGTTTCAAGGTATTTGGAGTTCATTTGGTACAATATTCCTGAAAAGCCAAAAACATGCAAAAAAACAAGAACTAGCACTCGGCATTGGGTTAATAGGTTAGTGCTCAAAAATAATATAAATCAACAAGTAAATGCTTAAAAAGTATCCTAGGATGATAACATAGTAGCATGTTGGTGACGTATGAGCATCCCCAAGCTTAATTCCCGCTCGTCCTTGATTAGGTAAATGATATTAAAAAAATGATGTGACATGCTACCCAACATATAATCTCTTTCAGGTATGGTCACTGAGAAATGATGAATTAAGAAACATTAACATAGTAATATCCATAATAATAAGTAGTATAATCATCAACTTTCAAAATATACGATCCTTAATAAATGTTTAGCCCCCATACATTTTATCCTATTAGCATGGCATGCATCCATCGTCGCCGCATATATACAAATGTCAAGCACCACGGTGTTAAGGCAAGCAAGTGGATCATACTTTTTAATGTGCTTCAGCATTTTATACCTCGCTCACTACATGAGCGTGAACCATGGACATATCGTATAGATGGAATAGAATATGGTGGTAGGTTTGAAAGGGGTAGAAGTGGAGAAGAAAGTCTCGCATCAACTAGGCAGATCAACGGCTTGCCATTGAACGAGTGCACTACAGCTATAAGGGTATGAAATCTCAACTCAAGCTAAGTGGGTGTGCATCCAACTTGCTTGCTCATGAAGACTCGAACATTTGAGGAAGACCGTCATCAGAATATACAAGCCAAGTTTTATAATGAAAAATTCCCACTAGAATATGAAAATGACAAAATGTGAGACTCTCTATATGGAAAACATGGTGCTACTTTGAAGCACAAGTGTGGCACAAGAGGTAGTAGCATTGTCCCTTCTCTCTTTTATTCCTTTTTTTTACTTTTACTTTTTCGTGCGGAGTCTCATCCCTACTTGTGGGGGAATCATTTTCTCCATCATGCTTTCCTCACTAAGACACTGCTCTAATAATGAAAAACATCACACTTCTATCTACTTACAGCTCGATATGAAAAACTACTAAACAACATGAGTCTATATGAATGCCTCTAGCAGTGTACGAGGATGTGCAATGATCTAGCATAACATGTAAACAATTATGAATGGTGGCTTTACCACAAATGCTATGTTAGATATATGACCATGCAAAGCAATATGACAATTAGTGCACAAGTCATATGATGTAAGGGTGGAAGTTCCATGGCAATATATCTCGGAACGGCTATGGAAATGCCATTATAGGTCGTATGGTGGCTGTTTTGAGGAAGATATAAGGTGGCCTATGTGCAACAAAGTGTATCATGTCCCAGGGTTTGGATGCACCAACAAAGTTTGCACCGATCCTCGAGGTGTGAATGGGCAATGCACGGTACCAAAAAGGCTAGCAAATATGATGAGGTGAGAGTGCGTACATCCATGGATTCACATTAGTCATAAAGAACTCACATACTTATTGCAAAGCTTTATTATCTCTATCGAAGTAAAGTACTACTCGCATGCCCCTGGGGAGGAGGTTGGTAGGAGTTAACCATCGCGTGCCCCTAACCTAAACAACACTAGGATTTCAACAAGGAATAAGAATGCTCACACATCATCACCATGCCATAACCATGCCATAACCAATATTTATATGAACAGAATATTAACACCCTTTAACTATTGATATTTATACTAAAAAACAACCATGCACTCACGTCCTTTCATATTACCACATCAATATCATTCACCCACAATTTCTCTTTTATGTGCTACATGAAGGTTTTGCTTATGCACTCCTTTAATACCTATTATTTTTGGACTAGTCTTTTAACCCATGCAAATTACCATCAATATTTAGTAAACTCTCAAAATAATTAAGTGCAGAATGAGAGTGTGATTATTTGTATAAAATATATACGCCATCATGCTCTAAAAATATAAGTGAAACACTAGAGCAACTCCTTAGGTCAAAAGAAATAATGAAACATACATAGTATTCTAACAAATCATGGTGAACATGTGTCTCTGTAAAGTGGGTGTGTACATCAAGCAACGATTGTGGAAAATAAAATAAAAGAAAACTATAATACATGACGCTCCAAGCAAAACTCATATCATGTGATGAATAAAAATATAGCTCCAAGTGACATACTGATGGATTGGGACGAAAGAGGGGATGCCTTCTGGGGCATCCCCAAGATTCTATGCTTGAGTCTTCCTAGAATTTACCTTAGGGTGCCTTGTTAATCCCCATTCTTAGGATCTTTGCCGCTCCTTATTCTTTCATCCATCACGATTACACCCAAAACTTGAAAACTTCGGCACACAAAACTCAAGAGACAACTCGTGAGATCCGTTTGTACAATAGGCGAACCATAAATTTTAGGTACTATTATAAATTGATTCTTATTTTATTATTGCATAAGGTTCTGTATTTTAACATCTCCATAACTTATACCCCCCGATACAAGCCATAGCATCATCAAAACAAGAAAACTATGCAAGTCAAAACGAAATATGTCTAAAATAGAATTGTCTGTAGTGATCAACACTTAAACCATAATTTTGTAACTCAGAAAATTCTGAAAAACTAGTACAACTAGAGGTATTTGCATACCAATACCATGTAAAAAAATTAGATCAAAAAGACGTTCCGGTAAAATCAGAGAAATTTTACACTCGACATAAAAGTTTCTCTTTTTGCATTGTATTAATTCTACTTATCATTCAAATCACCCCAAAGGCTATACTTGGCACAACAACTAATTTAAACCTAAAACACAATGAGTAAAGTATCAATAATCATTTTAACTCTCACAAACATAAAGTAGAACAAGAAGATAACTATTGGGTTGCCTCCCAACAAGAATTTTTGTTCTGTGTCCCTAGCTAGGCATAATGCATTATTTCAAGTGATATCATCTTTGACACTCAGTCCATAAGTGGTCCTCATGAGATATTCATAAGGTAGAATAATTCTCTTCCTAGGGAAGTGTGTCATCCCTTTCTTTTGGGAATTGGAATCTTATGTTTCCCTCTTTCATATCCATAATAGCACCTATAATTCGTAAGAAAGGTCTTGGAAGTATAATTGGACAAGATGGATTGCATTCCATATCACGCATAATGAAATATGCATTCACATAATTTCTGTTAGAAAGAATAATCACATCATTTATTCTACCCAAAGGTTTCTTAATGGTAGAACCCGCAAGATGCAAGTTAAGGGAACAATCTTGTATATATCAATGAGACCAAACACATCACAAAGAGATTTATGTATAGTTGAAACACTAGCACCAAGGTCACACAAAGCATTAGATTAATATTATTATAGCTTTATTTTAATAGTAGATTCACATTCATCATGCAACTTTCTAGGTATAGAAACTTCTAACTCAAGTTTCTCATCATAAGCTTTTATTATTGCTTGTACAATATGTTTAGTAAAAGGTTTATTTTTTTCATAGGCATTGGGTGAGCTAATAATGTATTGCAACAAGGAAATACATTCTACCAATAAAAGCTCTCATAATTAAAGTCCTTGTAATCCAAGATAGTGGGCACATCGCTAGTTAAAGTTTTGAACTCTCCAAACCCACTTTTTTCATTTTAATCATTAAGATCATCACACTCTAGATAAAGTTGACTCGTCTTCATTAACTTTATCGTCTATCTTCAGATTATTAAATAAATATTCAAAGGGATAGGTACCAATCATTTTAAGATCTTCATCATGATCACGGTAAAAACGGGGTGGAAGAGCTTTTTCTAAGAATTCTCATTTAGCTCTCAACCTTGCTGCACCCTATTTTCTCTCATTAACATATATTTGGATAGATTTAATGGACTAATTTATATCGTGCTTTGGTTGTAAATTTTTATTTTTAAGAGTTTCCACATCAAGAGCAATTCTATCCATGTTCCTAGCCATATCACCAACTTTATGCAACTTTTCTTCTGCCATAGTATTAAAATATTTTAAGAAGTAATAAATTCTTTAATGGTGTTCTCAAGATCATTAGGTATCCTATTATTATTAGATTAATTTTCATAGGAATTACCATAATAGGTGCCATAATTATTAGAGGCATTACCGGGATACGACCTAGCATTGAAATTACCTCTATAAGCATTATTGTTGAAATTATTTCAAGAGTCAAAGTTCACATCAATAGGATCATTATTTTTATAAATAAAAGTAGATAAAGTAATATCATTAGGATCAACATGAGCATGTTTATTAGCAACCATATTCATAAGAGCATCCATTTTATCACTCAAAGTAGCGATTTCCTCAACATAATTTACCTTCTCACCAATTGGACCTCTTTCGGTATGCCAATGAGAATAATTTGTCATGATATTGTCCAAAGTTTGGTGGGCTCTCCGAATGTCACCTCCATGAAGGTACCACGTGCAGTAGAATCTAGAAGATTTCAAGACACAAAGTTTAGTCCCGCATAGAAAGTTTGTATAATCATCCATAAACTTAAACCATGCATGGCACAGTTTCTAATGACCAATTTCATCATATCCCATGATTGTGCAACATGTTCTTGCTCATGTTTTTTAAAATTCATAATTAGATTACAAAGAAAAATAATCTTAGCGGGAGGAAAATACTTGGTAATGAAAGCATCTTTACACTTATCCTATGTTCCAATACTATTACGAGGTAAAGATGAAAACAAAGCTTTAGCTTTATCTCTTAATGAAAAAGAAAATAATTTTAATTTTATAATATCATTGTCCATATCCTTTTTATTTTGCATATCACATAAATTAACAAAGGTGTTGAGATGAGAAGCGGGATCCTCATTAGGACTCCTTGAAAATTGTTCCTTCATCACAAGATTTAGCAATCCAACATTAATATCATAAAATTCCACACTAGTAGCGGGTGGTATAGTGTGACAGCCCGAGACCGACGTTCCAGAAGATTCCCCTCTCTTTCCGTTTTTGTCGTGTGTCTATTTTTATTTTTCGCATCATCATCGCATCATGCACATCATCTGCATTGCATCGGCATCTCCGTTGCCGCCCGTTTTCAAAACTTGCATCCGTTGTTAGTTGCCAGTTCTCGTCGTTGTCCGTTCTAAGCCCGACCGCACTCGCACGCGCCCGCGGCATCGTCAAAACCCTGTGTTAAAAGTGTGTTGAAATATTTCTCTGATCGGGGTGAAACTTGGCACGCGGTCGTAATTAGTTATAGCTAGGCCGTCTGTCGAATTTCGTCGCGATTGGAGTCCGTCTGGTACCCGAACGGTCGACCGTAGCGGCACCGTATTCGGTCTATCGTCGGACGTTTTTTGGTGTTCTAAAATTGCGTTGCCGCGCCGCACCGTTTTCCTCTCTTCCCCGGCTAGCCTACTCTACACGTTCACTTAGCCGACCCCGCGTTCGAGTTCGTACGATTCCGATCGCGTGGGCGAAAACGGGGCCGAATTCAGATAACCCTAGCCCCATGTTTGTGTATATATATATATATCCCTCCTGTTATTTAGACAGCAAACCCTAGCGGTTACCTCGTTTTCCGTGCCGCACCAACCTCAGCCGCAGCTCCTCTCTCTCCTGTCTCCCTCTGAGCCGCCAGGCCCGCCCGAGCCCGCACGCGGCCCGCCAAGCCCATCTGGCGCCGCCGCTAGCCCGCGCGAGCCGAAGGCGCCGCCGCCGCCTCCGTTCTCCTCCCTGCGCCCGAGCTCCTTCTCTCCTTTGCCCTGAGCACCCCTAGTCGGAGGTCGTCGTAGCCCTCGCCGGACGTCGCGCCGCCTGCCGGAAGTTCGCCGAAGGACCCGAGCCGGCCGCCCCCCGCTCCTCCTCGGTGTGCCGCCGGCATCCCGAGCCCCCTTCACCTTGGCTCTCGCCGCCGTGGGCCGGTCGCCATGGGTATCTTCGCCCTAGCGCCGCCGCCTCTCGCCGCCGGCTGGCTGGAGTTCCGCCGCCACCAGATCGGGCCGGAGCCGCGGTACCTGCTGCCGGCTACCTCGCCCCGCTTCGCCTGCTGCCAGAGCACCGCCGCCGCCTGGGAGACCCCGATCCAGATCGGATCGGGAGGAGTCCTGCTCGCCAGCCGCCGCATCGCCAGCGCCTGGGCCCCCTCGCTCCCGAGGCCCAGCTTCTCCCCCGCGCCGGCCCAGCTGCGCCCGGTGTGGCCCAGCTGCCTCACCACCCAGGCCAGGCCGGCCTCCTCCGTCCCGGCCCAGCTCGCCTCCTCCAGTACCTTCGGCCCAGGAGCCCCGAGGTGAGCAGCTTGAGCTACTCCCCGCCCAGCGCTAGATAATATCTTGCGCCGAAGCTGTTCGGCCCATTAGCGTTTTAAGTTGTTTTTTCAGTTTAGTATATATTCCAGAAAATATAGGCGATATTCGTTCGTACGTAACTTTTATTTCGTAAGTCGGATTGAGGCCTGTAGAATATGGTTTTCATGTAGTTTCTCGTGTAGAATCCGTTTTTACAACTTGCATAGTTGTTTGACGTCGTTTAGCGTGTTGTATGCCTAGAATAACGTGATGTTTCTATAGGTTTAGTCCCGTAATTATTTCTCGTGCGTGTCCGGATTGCTCGTATGCCGTAATAGAAATGTCCATGTTTTAGGAACACCTTTGCCACGTATCTTAGAGCGGTCATTCGTATTTTTGTGTGTAGGAATTGCGCTAGTTTATTTTTCCGTGTCTAGGTTATTATCTCGCATTTTCGTGTGGCATTATTTTTATTGCGCAACCCCACATGTCTTATATGTTTTCGGGGTAGAAAAATCCATGGGATTTTTCTGTGCAATTAGTTTTAGCTTTTGAGAAAGTTAGTTCGCGCGATATTTTGCTATGTTGCCCTCTTGTCTTTTTCGTAGGATTTAATCCGTGTGTCGTATGATTAAGTTGTCAACTAGGGAGTTGATCTTTGATGTTTTGTCTAGCCCCTGGTATTTTTGGTTGCAATAGAAATGCATGTTTAGGTGTGGTTTGCTTGCTCTCAAGTTGCTAGAAATAGTGCTGATTTGGAGGAGCTGAAGTATTTCTAAGTCTGGAATCTGTTATATTTTTGTTGTTGTTTTGTTTTGCTTCTATCTTGTGATTTGTAGCTCTTTTGAGGTTGGTCCAATGGAGTTAGTTGTAAACCTTGTGTTTCTCTAGCTTGCTGTGAATTTTCATGCCATTTGGAGTCCGGTAGCTATAGGTTTTGCTACTGTCAATATGGCTTCAGATCGAAAACTGCACTTTCATGAGGTGTAATTTTCACCAAGTCTGAAATAGTGTGTGAGATGTCATTTTGTGACTTCTTTTCCTAGTGTTACATGATGTCATGCTAGTTGTTGTTAGTTGTTTGTAGTAGTGCTTCTTGCCCTCTTTCGTGTCATGCCTTGCTTGAGTTTATCGGAGTTGTGTAGCCCGTAGTTGTGGGGCGTAGAAAGTGCTACGTGGCTGATTTTGGCAGATTGTAGTGATTTCTTGTTTTGCTCGTAGTTGTTGAACCGTAGCTCCGGTTTGATCGTGTCCTACATGAAACTTGCTTAGAATCTCATGTAGTTTCATTTTCTCTTGCTGGTTGTATGTTTTGAAGTGCTCGTGACCGTCGTTGCACACATATTGCATTCATGCCATAATATCTTGCGGTGTCCGTATCTTTTGATCCGTGGCTCCGTTGGAGATTATCTCTATGTGTAGATTACTTGAAATGACGCGTAGAATCACGTGAACCTATTTGTTTTGTTGTTTAACAACTAATTAAATGTGTTAGTTCAGATCTGGACAGAATTGTAAATTGACATGTGAGGTCGTTTCGGAGATGCTATATGTCATCTCCGACCTCATTTAAAATGCCTAGATAGGTAGTTTAATTATGCTTCACATCTTGCCATGTTTAATAACATTTAATATTGTCGTGTACCTAATCGGGATAGAACTAAATAATTAACGTGGAGTTTCGTCAATATGCAACTCGTTCCATATTGAACTTCACTTAATGTGTAGTGTTTGATTGTGTGATTTGTCATGCCGTGACTTGCATGTATTCAGCTGCTCATGCATCATTTGAATTGTGCATCATGTGGTGAATTCCGTATGTTGATTTGTGTTTCCGGTTTGCTTCGTCTCGATAGAGTTCCGCAGCGTGCCGGATTGTGAGGACTCGTTCGACTACGACGGTTCATGTGCTTCTCGGAGTCATTCTTCTTCTCAGCGGGATCTCAGGCAAGATGACCATTTCCCCAGATACCATTACTATCATTGCCATGCTAGTTTTATCGCTTCTATCGATTATGTCTCGTTGCCTACCACATGTTAAATATCAGCCTCTCAATCATGCCATGATAACCTTCATCCTGTTCGACCTAGCAAACCACTGATTGGCTATGTTACCGCTTGCTTAACCATGTTGTTAGCGTTGCTAGTTGCAGGTGTAGTTGCTTCCATGTGATAACATGGGTTCCTTGTCATATCACCATATTTAAATGCTATTTAATTTAATGGACCTATATACTTGGTATAAGGTGGAAGGCTCGGCCTTTCTAGCCTGTTGTTTTGTTCCACCTTTGCCCCCTTAGTTTCGGCTACCGGTGTTATGTTCCATAAACGAGCGCTCCTAACACGATCGGGGTTGTTATGGGGACCCCCTTGATAATTCGTTTTAGATTAAAGCCGGTCTGGCAAGGCCCAACATTGGTACTACATTTGCCCAACATAATAATTTTGTTAATGCTGAAAGCATAGGGCGTCATGAACCCGAGGAGTAATTCTACATAATACAGGGAGGGCCAGTGCTGATGGTGCTGGTCCAAAACAGAGCACTGTGCGGGGCCACCGCGAGGAAACTCGAGGTTTGGCACTAGTACGCGTAGCTTATCCGTCGTGTCCTGAGAACGAGATACGCGGCTCCTATCGGGATCGTCGACACGTCGGCCGGCCTTGCTGGATTAGTTTTACCTTTGACGAGATATCTTGTGCATCGGGATTCCGGTGATGCTTTGGGTAATCTCAGAGTTGAGGTTTTCCACTAGGGAATCCGACGAGATCGCGAGCTTCGTGATTGAGGATTTCTATGCGGCTTGTGGTAATTTGTGATGGACTAGTTGGAGCACCCCTGTAGGGTTAAATCTTTCGGAAAGCTGTGCCCGCGGTTATGTGGCAACGTGGAAACTTTGTTTAACACTGGTTCTAGATAACTTGAAGTTAACTTAATTAAAACTTGCCAACGGTGTGCGCAATCGTGACTGTCTCTTTCGTGAGTTCCTTCTCCGATCGAGGACACGGTGGGGTTATGTCTGACGTAGGTAGGTGTTCAGGATCATTCATTTGATCATCAGTAGTTCACGTCCGTTATGCGTAGATCTTCCCCCTCTTATTTCTTGTACTCGTAAGTTAGCCACCATATATATATGCTTAGCCGTTGCTGCAACCTCCCCACTTAACCATACCTCACCTAATAAGCTTTGCTAGTCTTGATACCTTTGGAAATGAGATTGCTGAGTCCCCTGTGGCTCACAGATTACTACAACACCAGTTGCAGGTACAGGTAAAGGTTACTTGACGCGAGCGTGTTGATTGTTCATTTGGAGTTACTTCTTCTTCTTCTTCATCATCGATCTAGGATGGGTTCCAGGCCGGCATCCTGGGATAGCAAGGATGGACGTCGTTCTTCTTTTCTCGTTTGTTTTTGTCCGTAGTCAGACCCTGCTCTTACTCTTGATGATTATGTAATGTACTGATGTGACTCTGATGTAGCTTGTGGCGAGTGTAAGCCAATTCTATTATATATCTCTTCTTTTCAGTACATGTACTTGTAACGATATCCATTCTTGCGACACGACGAGATGCGCTTCTATCCCTAACGAGGCCCCCGTGCCAAATTGAGGATAGGGTCGCATTATTATTAGTATTTGAGAAATCACACAACTTGGTATTATCTTGAGACATAGTGACGAAACTAGCAAAGTACCAAGCAGAACAAATAAACTAGAAAGTATAGCAAGCAAACAAGTAAACTACCAAGAATAAATATGTTTCTTTTATTTTTATAGCACGAAAAATGTAACAATAGATAGAAAGTAGAACCCTTGAATGATAATTTGTGTGTCGGTACTTTATAGGAAATTGGTGATACTCCCCGGCAACGGCGCCATAAATCCTTCATGATACTTGTAAACTGCGTTGGGATTTCCCCCGAAGAGGAGGGGATGATGTAGCACAGTAGAGGTAAGTATTTTCATCAGTGAGATATATGGTTATCGAACCAATAGGATGACCACACAAGTTTTCGTATTTTGTGCCAACACACAAAAGAGCACACACTTGCACCCAACGCGGGCAAGAGGGTTGTCAATCCCCTTGAACTTGTCACTTGCAAGCAATAAGTAGTGATAGATATGTAATGTAAATATATTAAATATAAAAAGTAATTGGAAATAATAAAATGCAGTGAGGTATTTAGTGTTTTTGTACATATATTTTTGAGGAGACCCGGGGGACCAAAGTTTTTTCTAGA
Source organism: Hordeum vulgare subsp. vulgare (assembly GCF_904849725.1). Classification (NCBI taxonomy): domain Eukaryota; kingdom Viridiplantae; phylum Streptophyta; class Magnoliopsida; order Poales; family Poaceae; genus Hordeum; species Hordeum vulgare. The sequence continues at coordinate 527,524,197 of NC_058519.1, forward strand.
GCCTTCTCTATCGTAGAAAGCATACAGTGGGTAAACAAAATATTGTTGGGCAATTGTAGAAAAGTGAATAGCTATGCAATATTTATTCATGGCAATGATCACAAATATAGGCATCATGTCCGTAAGGAAGTAGAGCGACTCATGTCTCCATTTACTACTATTATTCCACCCATTGATCGCTATCCAACATGCATCTAGAGTATTAAGTAAAAACAGAGTAATGGTTGGAGGATAATGACATGATGTAGACAAACTAAATCCAGTTAATATGAATGAACCCCATCGTTTTACCCTTAGTGGTAGTAAAACAATACGTGTCATGTCCCTTTTTGTCATTGGGATTGAGCACCGCAAAATTGAACCCACTACAACGCACCTCTCCCACTGAAGAAAAATCAATCTAGTGGGCCAAACCAAACTGATTGATCATAGAGAATTATGAAGCTATCATAATCATTAATATATATTAAATACTAGCAAGGAACTCAATATAATCTCATGAATAATGTGGACATGAACCCACAATTCATCGGATCCAAACAAACGCACCGCAAAAAGAGTCATTACATAAGATAGATCACCGCAAGAATCGTGTTGATCTTCGCAATGAAGAACAAAGAGAGAGAGAGAGAGAGAGAGAGAGAGAGAGAGAGAGAGAGAGAGAGAGAGAGAGAGAGAGAGAGAGAGGGAGAGAGAGAGAGATCTAGGTACTAACAATGGACCCATAGTTTTGCAGTGAACTACTCACACATCATCATGCGAGCAGCAAGGTTGATGTAGAGTCCCTCCGTAATTGATCCCCCTCCGAGAGGGCACCGGAATAGGGATCCAGATGGGCACACGGTGGAACAGAGACTTGCGGCGGCAAAAAAGTGTTTCAGGGGGCTCTTTAGGGTTTTGGGTATATATGTGAATTTATAGCACAGAGAGCGAGGCCAAGAGAGGTGGGAGGTGGCCCCAAGCTATCAGGGCACGACCACCCCCCTAGGTGTGCCCTGTTGGCTTGGGGGCCCCCGTGCGCCCTCTGGTCTTCCTCTGAAGCTTCTAGATCTTTATTTTGTCCATAAAAAACCATCAAAAAGTTTTGGGGTATTTGGACTTCATTTGGTACAGTATTCTTGAAAAGCCAAAAACATGCAGAAAACAACAATTGGCACTTGGCACTCAGTTAATAGAGCACTGCTCACAAATAATATAAATCAGCAAGTAAATGCTTAACAAGTATCCTAGAATTATAATATTATAGCATGGAACAATAAAGATTATAGATACGTTGGAGACGTATTATCTCGCACCCTGTCAGAGGGGGAAATCATCACGGGAGGCCATCTTCATCATCCCAACGGTCTCCATGATGAAGAGGGAGTAGTTCATCCTATGGACTGAGGATATGTAATAGTAGATATCTGTCTGATCTCTCTCTCTCTCATCTTCCTGAGATGTCACGTTCTTGATGTATCAAGGGCTTTGTTAATATAATTGGATCATATGGTGTTGCTACTTGTAAACTACGTTGGGATTTTCCCCGAAGAGGAGAGGAGATGCAACACAGTAGAGATAAGTATTTCCCTCAGTGTGAACCAAGGTTATCGAGCCAATAGGAGGACCATGCAACTGCCCGTCTTGAGCACATACACAACAAAAGCAAACACTTGCACCCAACGCAGGCAAGAGGACCGTCAAGCCCCTTGAACTCGTTACTTGTAAGAGATAAGTAGTGATAGACAGATAATATAAATATAAAATAAAATAACACTAGTAAAAGAGCATCAATAATTTTAGTGTTTTTGTAATATGACTTGTGAAGACCCGGGGGGCATAGTTTTCGCTAGAGACTTCTCTCTCGAAGAAAGCATAAGGTGGGTAAACAAATTACTGTTGTGCAATTGATAGAAAAGTGCATAGTTATGTAATATTTATTCACGAAAATGATCACACATATAGGCATCACATCCATAAACAAGTAGACCGACTCCTGCCTGCATCTACTACTATTACTCCACTCATCGACCGATATCCAACATGCATCTAGAGTTTTAAATAAAAATAGAGTAATGCTTGGGGTAAAGTGACATGATGTAGACAAAGTAAACTCAACTAATATGAATAAAACCCATTGTTTTATCCTTAATGGTAGAAATACAATACATGTCATGTCTCCTTCTATCACTGGGATTGGGCACCGCAAGATTGAACCCATCACAATGCACCACTCCCATTGAAGATAAATTAATCTAGTTGGCCAAACTAAAACGATAGATCGGAGAAAAATATGAAGCTATCATAATCATGCATATAATAATTGAGAGCTGACTCAAATATTTTTCATGAATAATCTTAACATAAACCCACAATTTATTGGATCCCAACAAACACACCGCAAAGAGGATTACTTAAGATAGATCACCGTGAGTATCGCGATGATCTTTGCATTGAAAAACATAGATAGACAGATAGCCATCTAGGTACTAACTAAGGACCCTTAGGTCTCTGGTAGACTGCTCACACATCACCATGGAAGCAACAAGGTTGATGTAGAGGCCCTCCATGATTGATCCTCCCTCGGGCAGGGCACCAAAACAGGGCTCCAGATGGGATCACGGTGGAACACAGACTTGCGGTGGCGGAAAAAGATTTCGGGTGGTTCTCTGATGTTTTCCCAACATATTAGGATTTATAGGAGTGGGGTAGGGCAAGTGGCATTGGAAAGTGGCCCCAACCCATCAGGGCATGACCACCCCCTAGGTTTGCCCTCTTGGCTTGGCGCCATCTCATCTAGCATGAGGTCTCCCTCTAAAGCTTCCACGTCTTATTTTTTTCCCAAAAAAATCACCAAATATTTTTGTTGCTTTTGGACATCATTTGGTACTGATTTCCTGAAAAGCCAAAAACACAAAGAAAATAGCAACACGCACTAGGATCTGGGTTAATAGGTTAGTTCTCAAAAATGATATAAAACAACATATAAATGCATATAAAGCATCCACGATTGATAATATAATAGCATGAAATAATCAAAAAATTAGACATGTTAGATACGTATCACGTGTTTGTCCCTTGTTATCTTGATATGATGAATTAAATCTTTCCATTGAGATTTTGTTATATCAGATTGAATACTGGATATGAGATCACATGATGTATGTCTTGCATGTGGATACCCTGGTGACAATGGGGTGATCTATTGATTCACTTTATATATGTTTTGGTACTCAACTTGCGGATTCCCGAGGTGACAATGGGGTAATCTATGCATATGGGTTGATACACACTCTTGTCCTACTTTCTCCGATAGAAATCTTGGGGTACTCTTTGAAGTCCTTTGTGTTGGATTGAATATGATGAATCTGAAATGGTTTGATCGAATAACCACGCATACTTAAGGTAAGATTGGAGTATATATGTGACATTAGGGTTGATTGATGTGTATCATGGGTGTTATTCTAGTACGAACTCTAGGGCTGTTTGTGACACTTATAGAAATAGCTCAATAGATTGATCGGAAAGAATAGCTTTGAGGTGGTTCTACTACCTACAATTATTTCATCTTATGTTATCCACTAGATATGAACTTTGGAGTGATTCTTTGCCGCACGTTGAGGGATGATTATATGATTCTAATATCTTAACATTGTTGAGAGGTTACACTAGTGAAAGTAGGGACCCTAGTCCTTATTTCCAAGCATTGCAATACCATTTATGCTCACTTTTACTATTTGTTACCTTTCTGTTTTAGATTTTCATATTACAAAAACCAATATCTACTATCCATACTACATTTGTATCACCATCTCTTCGCCAAACTAGTGCACCTATACAATTTACCATTGCATTGGGTGTGTTAGAGACATAAGAGATTTCTTGTATATGATTGCAGGGTTGTTTGAGAGAGATCATCTTCATCCTACATCTCCAACGGATTAATAAACCTTAGGTTATCCACTTGAGGGAAAAAAATATTGTCGTATAAAACTCTATGATTGGAGGCCCAAGAGAGTCTATAAGAATAAACTTGTGTAGTGGACATCACAAGAAGGCCTTTAATTTTGTACTCTTGTACTTTATTAGCGTTCTCCGCTAGTGTTGTCATGTTTTTCTGTGATCAAATTTAAGGATTTTCTTGATACCTCATATCAAATGTCATATATCAATTGATTGTGTGGTTTTATATATAAAGCGAGGCGAAGACCTGATTTGAGAGGGCCAAATGGAGCCTGCTCACTACGAGCACGTCAAACAAGTATTTAAGTCAGATTTTTTGTGGGAAACTAAGTCATGTGCCATTTGTTGATTTCATTCATCCCTTTCTAAGTAACTTTGATTAGGTAGCTCGACCAAACCGTGGCACATGAGAGAGGTTTAATCATGCTGCTGCAAACTGTAATATGACAAGGGTGTTTGCTGCCATGTCTCCTATACTACTCCCTCCGTCGAGGTGCATAGGGCACTTTACGAAAATCAGGTGTTCCCAAAACGCGTAGGCGTGTTTCAATAATTTCCCTCCTTGTTCTCCTCCGAGCCTCTTTTGTTGCCCCTCTTCCTCGATCTCTCCCAAGGAAACTTCTTGTGGATCAGTATATTTGCATGTTTGCATGCAGTGAAGTACGTGGGCCTCCATGGAGTAGCTAAAAAGGCACCCACTTAATTATTAGGATTGATTGCTTCGTTTAGAAGCGAGAAGTTGGGATTTGATTCGAAGGATGACCGGGTCTGTTTCTCTTTTTCCTCCAATCAGTTAGCACCTTGGTCGCGCTGCACCTCCTAATACTAGTCATAGTGGGAGTAACTTAGAGTAGTAACATATACATGTTACTAATCTATGTTACTACCTCTATAGTTCGGAGTAACATAAACGTGATACGTGCAATACTTTATTTATTAGGTTATAAACTCATCTTGTCTTGATATATGTGATGAGTAACTAGCTATGTTATTCAATTTGTTTTCACCTCATTAATTAGATGTCACATTATTATTAATTTTGCTTAGTCATCTATGTTACCTTTCATGTTACTCTCTGAAGTGTCATATACTTCTGGACGGGGAGTACTAAGTTGCATCGTATTCCTATCATCCACGTCAACAAAACCATTACTTCGGACCATGCCAAGTCATGATCACAGATTCACAACATATACTATATAACACATAAACAAATGACGTACCAACTTGTGGTTGGATGGTTAGAGGGATTGTGGTATCTCAATCCATTAAAGTTTAAGTCATGTTGCTCGCATTTATTCCTGGATTAATTTCAGGATTTCCGGCGATGCGCATTCAGTGGGAGGAGACGTTTCCGTCGACAACGAGTTGTCTATGATAACTTCGTAAATTTCAGGATAATATGTAGGCTCAGTCTCTCAGAGATACTCATAGGAATAAATATGTGCGTATACGTTTATAAAAATAAGCTTATGCACGTATATATGATCGCTTACGTCTATATTATTCTAAAAAACACATAAACAAATGAACGAACAATTTTGTAGCGTGTCGAGCGACGTCGGATAATGCTCGTCAAGAACATAGAAGTTTCGTGCGGATCAACTTCCAGTCTTGTAATTTTTAACTTGTTTGGATATTATACCTAAATATAATTTTAGGAAAATGTACATGCGTATGTGACTGATTAAACAATGTAATGACTCTCCACTCGAGCTATCATACACAATTGATTAAGAGTTGAAGACTCTAACATGCATTATTTAATTGTAATCTGCACGTCCAAACATGTCATCAGAATATTCTTGTCATACAATTGGACCAATAATTGTGCAATCAATCATCTAAATGATCGTCCACACAATTCTTCAGTTTTTTACATCCATAGGCAGTGCTACTCATAGTTCAACACAGATTAAATCATCCATAAACAAAAGCTGGTGTAGTCAAAAGAATAGTGCAACTTAAACTAGCGGCTAGTTGTTTGATATTCAAAACTCGTCAACATTTATTTTGAATGTTATTTTCATTTTTTATATGTTTGGCTCGTGGTAAAATTCAAAAGCCGGATTTGTCATCTCACTGGATTTGGATGATCTGAGCATCCATGAAATGGGACAAAGTGGTATCTTTTTTCTTTTGCAAGGAGGTACATAGTCATATCGGTTTCACAGATTGGAATATGTCGGGGTTGTCATTGTCATGTCTCATATGATCTTGCCACCCACATCAGCAAATGCATTACATAAAGATCTTGCCAAGTCATCGCCACAATAGGACACATAAACAAACCGATGAACAATATCTAGCTTGTCCGGAAACCATGAAGAACAACTAGAAGCTCATCGTAGAAATTCATGAAAATCCATATGATGTTCTATCATTTCTCTAGTCGTTTGGATACTTTCAAAGTATTTAATAGTAAATGTACTATCTACGCAGGAGTGGTTGACTGGCTTTTAATCAAGTGGGAGTTTTATAATGGATGCTTTTATCCCCATGTTTGGTTGGGCAACCAGTTGGAATAAAATGGTGTGGTTCCATTCTGATGGAACTTAGTGGTTCCATCCCCGTGTTTGATCAGTTATCGTATATACTAAAACTCTAAAAGGGACGGACACGCTTTGTTGCGCATTTTGCGTTGTTGGTTTTCATAAAAAAATGTTTTGTTTCACAATATAAGGTATATTAAGTTTTGAAAAGTCAAGCCTCTTTAAGTTCGATCAAGTTTGTAGAGAAATTTATCAATATCAATAATATGATATTGGTGTCATTAGATTCACCATGAAATGAATTTTTCGCTCTAAACTTGGTTAAATTTATTGAAATTTGCCTTTCAAAATAACAAATACACCTTATATTTTGGAACTGATTGAGTATTTGGTTTGACAACGTGTTTTTCTTTTTATATATAATGATGTATTTTGGTGGGCATTTCGTGCCGTGATTCTGTGCTATCAACTAATTCTTATTAAAATCTACTGATTAACTCATACTTATGTGGGGGAATTTTCTACATCGATATCGGCATGTACTATATTCGTGCTACAACATCACATGTTGACGCTAGTTGGTGAGAGAGTGCGCGTGATTGATATGTTTTTTGTTAATAGGTTGCTGACTAGTTTAAAAAATTATCAACCAGGTTAAAATCATGAAACAAATCCGGAACATCTCAATCGAATGAAAAAGCTTCAAAATTATGGAGCATAGTGAATTAAAAGAATTGAGTGAGAGAGCTCCCTGAGAAATTGTTGGCCCGACCAAAGTCAAATGATCAAATTCTAAATTGGAGACCTTAATTGATAGTGAGGCCTTAAATTAGAGAACATGGTATTATAGTATAATGTCTTTATATGAGCATAGTGAATTAGAAATAAAGAACGAGAAGGCTCCCGAGAAATTGTTGAATTGTTCAAAATTGAATGGCCCAATTCTAAATGGGAGACCTCAGTTAATTGTGAGGCCTTAAAATAAAGAAGCATAGTGTATTTATAGATGGTGTTAAAAATTTCCTGATAATTACTATTTTCATAATTTTACATGCTTGGCTGGTGCAAATTCCAAAAGCCACCATGCCATCATATGAACTGGTTTCTTACGTATTTTGGATTATGTAAGCATATATTAGAAATAGAACAAAGTTATGTAGATTTGATATTCTGATTGGAGTTTATTCCGGCTACTGTATATTTGACCCCTTTCGTAAGGGGATATACTCGGTCTCTGCATCATGTGATGCACACATTAATATTTATAAAGAACACATATCCTATTGCCGACTCACCAATCAAACCGGTCGAATATATCACATGCTATCGTTCCTCAATGGTTGAATCCAACGGTCATAGGTACCGGCTAAGCCGCTACTCTGCATGGCACACAAAGCAGCATGTACGATCCATCATGTATACTTGACCTGCAAGATTTGCTTGATTTCCCCACGCGTTCATCCTCCCAAGGTTAATCTGACAACATTTTAACAATGAGTTACACTTGGCCAGGGTTTTTCAGAAAGTGAGCACGTTAGGGTATATGATATATTCTCATAAAGATATATGATCTTGCACTATGAATTATAGCAAAATATTCATTAAGTTTCCTGTAAGAAGTTTTACAAATGCCGAGAATGGTTAGAAAGATGCCTTTTTGAAATCTGCTAATAATTTGTATGAACAATTCCAAGCTATGCTAAATTTCAAAAAACATGCACATTATGTAAAGATTAGATTCAATATACAAATCAAAATTTCCAAAAGTTTAGCTCGCTCCCTTTTTCAGTCGGGACCTACTCGTTGGCGTGGTGTCTGCCAACAAGGGAGCTCTACTTGCCGTTCAGTCCACTAGGCAGCCCTGCGCCGCACAGGAGGGCGCCCCGACTGGGCCGGCCCAGTTTTATTTCTTTTTTCTGTTAATTTTTCCTTCTTTTTTTTGGTTCGTTTTTTCTTTCCTTTTTCTTTTTCTCTTTTTATTTGAAGAGGAAAAAAATATAACTTAAATAACAATTTTGAAAAATGGTGAACAAATTTGGAAGTTTGAAAAATAAAATAAAGCACGAACATTTTTTAAAATCTTGAGAAAAAAATTGAAAAGGAAAACAATTTTGAAAAACCCTGAATTATTTTGAAAGTGCGAATAAATTTTTAAGCATGAATTTTGAAACCGAGAAGAATTTAAAATAAAACGTGAACAAATTTGGAAGCATGAAAAAAAATAAAGCACAATTTGTTTTTGAACCTTCAGAACAAAATTTGGAAAATGAGAACAATTTTGAAAAACCCCGAACAAATTTGAAAGCGTGGACAAATTTTTAAAGCACGGGCATTTTTGGAACTTTCAAAACAAATTTTCAAACTGAGTACAATTTATAAAAAGTGAACCAATTTGGAAGCGCGAACAAATTTTTAAAGCACGAACATTTTTTGAGTCTTGAGAACAAAAAATTGAAAAAGGACAACAATTGAAAAGCCCCGAACAAATTTGAAGGCACGGACAAATTTTTAAAGCATGAACTTTTTTGCATTTTGAGAACAAATTTTGAAACCGAGAACAATTTTCAAAAAATGTAAACAAATTTGGAAGCGCGAACAATTTTTTAAATACACGAACATTTCTTGAATCTCAAGAATAAAATTTTGAAACGGATAACAATTTAAAAAAATCAAACAAATTTGAAGGATCGAACAATTTTTTAAATAACGAACATTTTTTGAATTTTGAGAACAAATTTTGAAACAGAGAACAATTTTGAAAAACCGTGAACGGATTTGGAAGCTCGGACAATTTATTAAATACACAAAATTTCTGGAAAACATAAAAAAAATCTAAGTCTATAAAAAAAACTGTAAATAGGAGTTTTTTACAAACATAGAACATTTTTTCATATTTGTAAACAATTTTTGAAATGAGAACATTTTTTGAACTTATATACACTTTTTAAAGCAGGAACATTTTTTGAACTTACGTACATTTTTTGAAACGGCAAAAAAAATAAGAAAATGAAGACTAGTTTCTAAACTTCCTGAACAGTTTAAAATCATGAATAATTTTAGAATTGGCGAAGAAAATTTAAACAAGTTTTAAATTTGTGAACAAATTTTCAAAAAAGGGAAACTTTTTTCGTAAAACAGGAACATTTTTTATAATATGTGAAAAGAAGAACATTTTTTTCCAAAAAGTGAACAATTTACGAAAAAGGGAACATTTGTTGAAAAATCATGCAGTTTTTTGAATACGAGAACAATTTTTGAAACACGAACATTTTTCAGAACATTAACACATTTTGCAAGCACGAACATTTTTTGAAGCACGGACATTTAAATATAAACTGTGAATACGAGAACATTTTTTGAAATTCAAATAAAAATTATAAAATGTCAAACAGAAAAATAGGAAAAGGAAAAAGGAACAAATGTGAAGGAAAAATTAAAAAATAACATTTCTTAAAAAGTACATTTTTTAAAAATGGCGAACATTTTTTGAAGCTAGGAATGTTTTTGAAAAACGGCAAATATTTGGACTTTAAAACATTTTTAAAAAATAGAGAACATTTTCTGAGTTTCAAGAAACAATTTAAAACCTGAACTTAGAATGAAAAATAGCCATAGAAAAAAAGGATGAAAAAAGAAACAGAAACAGAAAAACGATAAACTAAAAAATGAAACAGAAAAAAAGGACTAAAAATTGAAGCAGAAACCGCAACTGCCACAGAGGGAGATGGTCCCGCCCAGTTTATCGCGCCCTGTGCGTTTGCCTTACTATTTGATTTGATGTAAAGAGCTTTAAATAGGATTTTCCCGCCAACGATTATGCGAACGCCCACCCTCCTTCCCGGGACGTGGCCATTTGCGGGGGACGACCCCAATTTTTTTTTGTATTATTCATTGTTGAAATAATTCAAGATTACAAAAAGGTTCTATATTAAAAAAAATGCGAATTGTGTAAAAAGTGTTCAAATAATAAATGTTCACGTATTTAATTCTATTTGTGACTTTTGGAAATTAGTAATGAATATAAAAATGTTCATAAAATTCAAAAAATGATTACATATTTGAAAAAAATGCTCACAAATTCGAAAAGTGAGCACGAATTGGAAAGCATGTCAGTGTATTCAAACAATATTCATTATTCATAAGAAATGTTCAGACCAAAAAATTCGCATATTCAAAAAATGTCTGCCTATTTGGAAAAAATGTGAATTCAAAAATAAATAAAGATTTTAAATTTTTTTTGCCAAACTAAAAAAGTGTTCACTAGTTTCAAAGAATGTAATTTTTTTGAAAATGTTTACAATATTAAAAATATGTTTGGGGATTTTAAAAAATGCTCCCAGTTTTTTTAAAATATTAACAGATTCAAAAATTATCGGTTCAATTTTTTACATGTTCCATAATATGTAAACAGTATAAAAAATGTTCACGAATTAAAGAAGATGTAACGAATTGAGAAAAATCATTTATTTAAAAAATGTTCAAGATTTCAAATATTTCTCACCATTTAGAAAAATATTCATGAAAAATAAAATGGAAACAAAATAGTAAGAAGTTTAAAATATAAAATGAAGAAGAAAGAAGACACAAAGGAAATAAAAATCAAAATAGAAAAGTAAAATTTTAGGGAAAAGGAAATATAAGAAAAAATGAAAAATGAAAAGGAAGATAAAACAAAAGAAAGAAAAGTGATTCTAGAGCCTTCCAAAAACTGTGGAGAAAAATCCATAAAATGGGCTGGCCATACGGATATCATCCCTTAGAGGGGCTACGCATAGGGATGGCACCCGCAGGGTATGGGTACGGGTGGAGCCTCCCCATACCCTTACCCGTCCCGTCTGAAATTACCCATCTCCCTTACCCATATCCGTCAACGGATACAATTTTTCCCCATACCCGTTACCCGACGGGTAGACGGGTACCCATGGGTAAAATTACCCATATTTGCATAACATCAATTTAAACAACTTATAGTTTTAAACTTCATAGTATCATATAGTTTACAAAGATAGCTTATAACTACAAGACATTCCTATAAAACAACATCATATAGTCATAAACATAACACATATGCATACACTTTCAGTTCACAAATTATTGACATAGTGTAGATTGTAGAGATAATTTTGAGTTTACATATATTTTATATGGATACATGGGTATATGGGTATGGGTTATATGATCCCATACCCGTACCCGCTCTACCCGGTGAGTTTTAGATTTTTCTATTTATATACCCATGGGTAAATTTTTGTCTCATGCCCTTATCCTAATAGGGTTTTTATCCGTAGGGTACATGGATAATGGGTACCCATTGCCATCCCTAGCTACGCACCAGGTGTGGATACCCGGGCGCGAAATAGGAGCCGCCATTTGTTTCTCAAAACAAAAAAAATTGGAGCCGCCATTTCAGCTGACCAGTCGTACTATCTGCAAGTCTGGTTCCATCGGAAAAAATCTGCCACCATGGTTCCCTAAATAACAAATCTACCAGTGTGGAAAGTTGGTGTTGACAATTGACATACACGTTGAGACTAGAATTTTATTTAAAGAATCCATAAACTCAAAAAAAATAAAAAGGTCAAAATGTCAGAATTCCAAAAAAGTTCAAAAATTTGGGGAAAAATCATGAACTTAAAAAATCACAAATTTAAATATAGCTCATGGATTTCAAAATTTTCATGAAACGGAAAAGGAATTAGGAATTCTGAAAGAAAATGTTAAAATTCGATATAAAGTCCATGAATTTAAAAAAAGGTCATGGATTTCAAAAATATTTACGAATGGAAATAAATTTGTTGAATTCAAAAAAGATCAAGAATTTACTAAACTTCATGGATTAGGGAAATGTTTATAAAATGGAAAAAAACACGGTTTTTTCAAAATTTTACAAATTATAAAAATATTATTCGTGAGTGTTGAAAAATCACAGAATTAAAAATAAAGTTTCACGCATTATATTGTGAATTCATAATTTAAAAAAGATTGTGATTTATTTTTAAAAAGTTAGCTAATGTGAAATAGAAAAGTTTATGAAAATCTTAAAAGCAAAAAAACATAAAAAAAGAAAGAAAACCAAAAGCAAAGAGAAGAAAAAGAGAGAGGCAAATAGAGAACATACAAACAACACAAAGAAAGCGACCCTAAAAAAGCCGAGAAAATCGTAGTACACCTAAGTTGGCCAGCAAGTTTTGTCATGGGTGGGTGCGCCCCTTACAAAAGACAAATAGGATTTGACAAAATCTCAGCACAACCCATTCTGAAGACTAGTCTTAGAGCATATTTCTCTGTATGTGGTTTTGGTAGTTGATGACGATCTCTACGGAATAATGGTTGCCTTAAGTTATATTCGAACGATTTGTCCATATGCACTTCTTGAAGTCCATATGTTGGTTTAAAGGAGTTTATATGATGATCAAGGTGATATTTAAGGTATTATTCAAAGAATGGTCATAAAGACACAAGGTTGATCAAGACTAAGACAAAGATTAAATCAAGATGATCAACACACAAAGCGTATAAAATGTACCAAGAGGGATCAAGTGATCCCATGGTATGGTAAGCATTGTCCATTACGCTTTTGTGTACTAGCCCTTGGTCTTCGTGAGAGTTCTATGTGGGGTTAGATGTGTTTTCATGGGCTTGCGTAGAGAGCAAGATCTCATTCCACCCATGGAAGATTGCGGTGTGCAAGTTCAAGTGAAGCATCACGAAGATATCATGCTTAAAGCATGTCGTCCTTTGAGGTGGCAATGGACTTATAAAGATGTGCTGAAGAGTGGCTCATCCATAGTAAGTATGGGGGAGCAATCAACTAGTCTTCATCAAGCCAACACAATCAAGAAAGATGGTCCATCTTGAGGAAGTCAAGGTCGCCATAATCTAGCTCAAGTGGACTAGGTGCAAGGTATAGCCTTGATAGGTTTTTCTATTTTAGGATAGATTACCGTATTGTCAAAGGGGGCCCTCAAGTGAGTAGTCTGATCGTATCGTTCATCAGGAGCTCAAACCATTTGCATCCTTGCATCATATTTCTTGGTTCTTGTTTGGTGTTTCTCTTTGTGAGTTTTAGAGCTTATGGTCATATTTATGACAAGCTCGTGTTCATAAAAAACGGAGTTCATGTGCATCTTTTATGATGTTTTTGATGTTGGAGTTTTTCGGTTCTTCATTCATAGAGGTTTCACATCTCTATACCAATGGCATTTTTCTTAACTGAATCTTCTTGAGTTTTCTCAATTCGGAGCTCATTTCCAGAAGTTATGACAGTTATGGTATTTCTTGTTTTTTCCAGCGGTTGTACCGCTGCCCCGAGCAGTTGTACCGCCTTCACCCTAGGCGGTTGAACCGGCCCAGCACCACTCCACAACCGGTCATGGTTCTGTTGTGCTACGGTGGTTGGGCGGTGGTGTCCCAGTTGTACAAATATATTAAGTATAGCCGGTACAACCAGTGTTCCTTGCGGTTGTACCGCTTGGTACTCAGCCGTGCCGAGCAGCCGTGGTGAGTGGAACCGTTGACCAACCTTCTGTTATGGTCCGGTTGTTGGGCGGTTGCTGGGCGGTTGTACCGCTAAAATATGCAACCCGATTGTACCTCCCTGGCAACTGGTTGTACCGCTGCTGTGTAAAACCGGCTGTAACGGTCACGTTTGTGGGGACCTATTTAAGGGTGTCTTCTTCCCCAATGGTTCTCTATCCTTCCAGCTCGTGTGTTGCCCCCCATTGTTGACCCTCTTAGAGCTTGCTAACTCACAATCCCTCCAATGATTCTTGCTAGTTCTTGAGGGAAAGAGAGAGGAGATCTAGATCCACATGTCCACCAATCACTTTATCCTCTATGTGAGGCGGACCCCTTGGATCTTGATCTTGGAGTTCTTTGTTAGCTCCTTGTTCTTCCTCTCATATTCCTCCATAGCTTTTGTTGTTGTGGAGGGATTTGAGTGCGAGGGACTTGACCACTTCGTGTGTTCTTGCCATGCATTAGTTGCATCGGTTTGAGTTCTCCACGGTGTTACGTGGAAGTGAAGTTTGAGAAGCTTGTTACCCTTGGGTACTTGGTACCCTAGAAATTGTTCTTCATGGATGCTTTGGAGTCCTAGAAGCTTGGTGGTGTCTCGGAGCTCAATCATTGTGGTGTAAATATCTGGGAAAGCATCGGGGTCTCCAATTAAGTCGTGGAGATTGCCCCGAGCATTTGAGGTCATCACAGGGCTAGAGTTCATTCTGGTGAAGCATCGTGGTGTCGTTGGGAGCCTCCAATTAAGTTGTGGAGATTGCCCCAACCATGTTTGTACGGGTTCGGTGACCGCCCTCAAGGGTCCCTTAGAGGAATCACGACATCTTGCATTGTGCAAGGGCGTGAGCAGATTACGGTGGAGTGGCATCTTGGGAAGCATTTTGCCTCCACACCGCTCCAAACGGAGATTAGCATCCGCAAGGGTGTGAACTTCGGGATACATCGTCGTCTCCGCGTGCCTCGGTTATCTCTTACCGAGCCATTTACTTATGCACTTTACTTTGTGATAGCCTTTTTTTTCTTGTTATATATCTTGCTATCACTTAGTTGTGTATCTTGCTTAGCATAAGTTGTTGGTGCACATAGGTGAGCCTAGTTGTTTTAGGTTTTGTGCTTGACAAATTAAACGTTAATTTTATTCCACATTTGTTCAAGCCTAAACTGTAATTATTTTAAAGTGCCTATTCACCCCCCCCTCTAGGCGACATCCCCGTCCTTTCAACTGCTCACTCCCGACTACAAGTAGTCCACTTTCACGTCCAACATATAGGGCTACTTCTTTTCAACTTGTAATTCTCCAGAATTTGATTCTCGGAAGCTTCCCATAGAATCATATGGCCACGGAATCAGCTATCCAGTTTGTTTATGTGATTCTAGTTTGTGATTGTTGTATGAGTTGTGTGATGAAATGTGTGTAACACCCCTAGATTGAAGTGAGTGTTGAATTGCTAACACTTGTTATTTTTGCTAGTTTCATGTCTAATATGAACAGGAAAATGAGTTGCAAATCTCATAAGGTATTTAATATTACAATATAAAGCGAGTTGGACGTATCATATAATGATCAATATTAATATTTTAAACCGAGTTGGAAATATCATAAAGTGCGTAATATTATAAGTTAAAAGTGAGTTGCAAACTACAAATAAAAGGACGATCTCAAGGTACAAGACTGACATCAGTAGCCTCACATGTAGAGGACATGGTACAATCATCTTCATGTGGTAAAGCGTTGGTACGTATAAACGGCTATGGAGGTTGCACGTACGCATCATTGTCAAACTTGTCAAAATGTTCATCACGTAATGCTATCATGAATGTAGTTGTGAAGGCACATGCATACAGTGATGATCATCTTTTTGGTCTTCGGTTTGTACCGTGGTATGCCTTCGCGAATTCACCATTTCATCTTGAGAACACCAAGCAATATTTCGACAACATTTCGCAAAGGAGAATGACAATGATTGAATTTCTCATACCTCCCCATGGGTGGGTGTTGTTGGAAATCAGGTACATGATACTATTGCCCTTTGTATAATATGTTGCAAGTTGACTTAAGTCCATACTTCTCAACCAACAAATCATGTAGTGGGTAAAACATTGACCTCCTCATTCTGAACATAGCTTAGAAAGCTTTTGGATCCCGGTCCTTCTCTTCCACCCATTGGAGTCCTCTAACAAGGGGTAATTTTCTTGATGCATACCACAATGATTTGCTTGATGATGCCATTTCCAAAGCAAATGCAAGCATTTTTGCCTCAAATTCGCCATCTTCTTGTTTTTCTATCCATCTACCACAACCACATATGCACATAGGAGGTTAACAACAATATATAATAGTAGTATAGTTTAGTACTACACACATGGGTAAAAATCGCATAGTTTAGTCTAGTATCCTATACTAAAAAATGCCAGCATTCGCGCCTTACTGTAGTGAACTAACTATTTCAAAGCAAATAGATGGGTTCCAACCAAGAACGATACAAGAAAAAATTTCATAGTTCAATACGGTACAAGTTCAAAGCAAATAGATGGGTTCCAACCAAATAGGATAGTTCAGTACAGTAAAAGTTCAAAGCAAACGGTTTTGGTTCCAACAAAATAACAAAGTTCACTATGATACAAGTTAATGGAATGGAAACATAGTTCTAGTTATTGTTGAGTTCCCATGTTTTCATTATCCAATTAAGCCTCGCATTAGGCTCGTGATCCTTGAAGGCAGAGAAAACATCCTGATTCGTTTCGTCCCAAAAGATGTGAAGCATAGAAATGAACATCACTCTGAGGTGCATCACCATCTACTTCTACCATGGCAATCATTTCTTGAATATCTTGTCTTGCTAAAACTTGAGTTGCATCTCTCTTGTTCCTTGAATCAAAGAGGTCTATCATACGAACAAATGCCTCATTTTAGCATTCTCACTTGCCCTCTTTCCATTCACCTTAGGACTTGGTGAATAAGAGCATGTCCTCTTCTTCCAACCTTTTGCACGGTTCAGATTCGGTGTACCTTGGCTTTCTTCACCTTCACATCCAGACTCATCATCCAAAATTTAGAGAATCTATTTTCCTTTGCAATACTCATTCTGGTCTCAAATAATTTTAGAGAAGCAAATCGAGTTCTTTTGTGATTATTGATTCTCTATATGTGATTGTTGAGAATCACCTCAAAAGAACTACCCATACCCTAGAATAAAATGGACCAGAAACTTTTGGAAGGACTAATTAAGGGGTGCTCCTTCCAAAGATCACTTGCATCTCCCCGAGTTGAGACAAGTGGCACGATGCATGTGCGCCACTTCTCACAACCTCGGAGTTTTCCCTTTTTCGTCAATTTGTTTATTCAAGATGATTTATCTCTTAAATTGCGTGTCCAAAACTCGAACCGTTTACATAATTGGATTCCTTGCGTCGAGATCTTGAAAACCAGATCCCAAGTTGATAGATTTTGACGAGCTTCTTTTTTCATGAAAAAAACAGACGAAAAACCTGAACCGAGAGCACTTTTTCCTTTTCCGAAAGAGGCAAGAGCATGCCTCTCGAGAAAGAAAATACATGCCTCTCGCGGAAGAGAATCCGTGTCTCATGGAAGGAAAAACACGTTTTTTTCGTTTCCGAGAGGCACGACCGTGCCTCTCCCAGAAGTAAATCTCAGTGTGTCATGGAAGGAAAAAAGATGTGTTCCCTTTTCGAGAGGCACGACCATGCCTCTCACAAAAGTAAATCCGTGTCTCTCGTGAAAAAGGAAAAACACGTTATTTTTTCGTTTTCGAATCTCGTCGGAGCAAATCCATGACTCTTGTGAAAGGGAAAGAATGCATCTTTTTTGTTTTCTTGAGGATGCAAATCTATGCCTCTTGCAGAAGCTAAAAAATATGTTTCCCGTGCAAAACATTTTGCCCAAAAGTTAAGAAAGAACAATGAAATACCCAAAAGCCAAAAAAACATGAAAACTATCTAAAATTCCAAAAATGCATGGGAAAAATAAAATAAAAATTCACAGAGAGCGTTAAGAACGCAACACGTAGCGGACGCTGAAAGTGCGCTAAGTGGCACGGTCTCGGCATGATCCATGGGAGGCTTTCGAAGGAGTGCTCCTCCACTAGTTTCCCCGGGAACTTGCCCTTTTTCTCGCAGAAAAATGAAAATAGAGTGCAAAATGAAACTGAATTTTTTTGCAAAGTAGAAATGGAAAAGAAATTTTCTACGTGGAAACGAAAATGCAGATGCAACGAGGTTTCGTGGTGGGACGGGCATGGAAACAAAAAATTTCCGTTTCCGTCGATACAAAACTTTCCGTTTTAAATATGAGCACATGTCTATATTGTAGCCCAACAGACGTACACTTAGGTCTTACACGATGAGCAGAATGGCACAGATGACCCAACTTCTACAGTAGGAGTACTACATCCATCATGGCAGCACGCGAGAAGAGTTCCTAATCCCTAATCGAGCATGGTGCCATCACTAACATATGATGTTGTATTGCGGATATTCATTTTGGCTCGTGGGAGCATATGATCCTGCATGTTTAAAATGTATTTTACAAATGTTTAATTTTTTTGAAAAAAATAGATGTGTTCGTTGTCACACTCAAATGACACATACAAATTTATAGGTTAGAAACTTAAGTATTTTGGCATGTGCAAAATGAACAAATCGAACGACAACTTTTACCTCCAAATGTTACACTTAATTTTGTTTTTTCACCAACGAAGCATCGTTATCCCATATGGCATGAAATTTGGCAAGCACACTTGCCACACTAATATGAACATCTACAAATTTATTTACTATTTATTTTGATTTTACTGTTCATTAGAGAGCATATGCTCCCGGGAGCCAAAAATCCACCTACGTTGTATTGTCATGATATATCATCTTATCAATTGAACTTCATTTGTTTCCCTGGGTTTTTTCTCTATGTTTCAAAGGGGTATTTAGTTCTAGTGAACAATCCGCTTCCATCTCCATGTTTGTGAAGTATTCGCCCCATTTTTATTTTTGGTGGTCTTTGTTTATGTATTTGTTTTCGGGGTTTTTATGTGTTTTATTTTGCTTTCATACAAAAATATGCAAACAAATGTGGCAGCACCTAGATCGATATGTATCTGTTTCGTTTTCATCCGTAGCATGGATCCAAACATATAAAGAACCCGCGCAATGGAGAAGCCGCCACCGTGTCACCTCCGGGTGGCCGAGATCCACAACAAGTCCACACGGCGAGATGCTCCACCCCCACCCTCCTTGGACCTGCACGGCTTTGCTGATGTCCTGCTTAGGCGGCAGCAAGATAGAAGAATTGTTGGGGAGAGAGGTGGACGCGCCAATGAGGACCCTCTTGTGTCGCCCATTAGAGGAGTGATGCGGGGGTGGGGGACTAGTATAATATTTTGCTGCTTATCAATCACCATGATTTTGTTTAAACTATTTTGTTATTATCTTTTTTACATGGAACACTTGTATTCCATTATGACACTACCTGATCGTTGGTCAAAGCACTCACTACATCATCGGGGTAGTTGGCGAATGATAATCCACAAATGTAGGGGATTGTTTATAGTCTTTTTCAATAAGTAAGAATGACGAACCCAATAAGGAGCTAACGGTATAATTAATATGCTTTCAAGTTATATCGACCACCGATACAACTCTATGCACACTAACGCTTACTTTACCTAGAACAAGTATGAAACTATTTTGCGAGCATAAAACAAAGAATACTTTGCGAGATAATAAGAGTTAATAGTTTAGTAGAGTTTTTTTGTTACACAAGAGAATGATTGTCCATAAGCAATTGAATATAACGCGATAGATACTTATCATATGCAATGAAGGACACGCATACGCTAACACACTTTCCATACTTGGATCATATGAACTTATGTTTGGAACCCTAGAAAGAATCCGCTACTACTAAATATCATTAAGTTGAACCCAACCATAGCATTAAGTAACAAGTCCTCTTTACTCCCATATGCAAAAAAAATCCCTTACTCGGTTTTATGTTTCACTCACACGCGCAACCCACTATAAGCGAATCATGAACGTATTGCAAATCCTAAGTGGTAATCCGTCACGCTTGCGCAACACGGAGGGCACCATAGGACAACGCCATATTAACATACACCTCATATCAATCACACCATACCACAATGAACCCGTAGGATAAAATAAATCTATTCAAACATCATAGGAGAGACACACATCATTAGGTAATAATATATAGAATTAAGCACCGTGTTTAAGTAGAGTTTACAACGGGGAAAAGAGGTGTTACACTGCTGCATAGAGGGGGAGAGAGTTGGTGATGACGGTGGTGAAGTTATTGGTGTAGATCATCTTCATGATGGTTGTTCCGGTGCCATCGGGAAAGAGGGGAGAGAGCCCCTGCTACCTGTAAACTACATTGAGATTTTCCCTGAAGAGGAGGGGAGATGCAACACAGATAAGTATTTCCCTTAGTGAGAACCAAGGTTATCGAACTAATAGGAGGACAACACAATTTCCCGTCTTTAGCGCCTACATAGAAAAGAGCACGCACTTGCACCCAACGCAGGCAAGAGGGTTGTCAATCCCCTTGAACTCGTTACTTGCAAGCGATAAGTAGTGATATATAGATAATATGAACATAAAATAAAATAACAGCAAATAAAAGACAACAATATTTTTGGTGTTTTCAATATATTTGCGAAGACATGGGTGATAACACACAAGTATAGGTGATCGCGATAGTCTTGATGGGTAGTATTTCAACCTAATTTATTGATTTGACAAAAGGGGAGCCAAAGAATATTTATCGTCCTTGACAATTGAGTTGTCAATTCAACTGCACCTAGGATATCTCTCTACAACAAAGGTTTAGTAGCATGGCAAATAATAGTTGTGGCAACAATAGTAATAACAATAGTGATAGTGATAGAAGCAATAATAAAAGTAGTGACAATGACAACAACAATAGTAACTTAGCAAGGTTCAGTATATGTAAAGCGTAGGACATGGTGCACTGATGGAAAGATATGGATTACATCAATCATGTAACAGTTACACACTAGAGTGACACAAAACTAGCTCCAATATTGTGTAGGCATGTATCTCGTATATAGTCATATGTGCTTGCGATAAGAACTTGCATGACTTCTTTTGTCCTGCCCTCCCGTGCGAGCGTGGTCCTATTGGAAACTAAGGGGTATTAAGGCCTCCTTTTAATAAAAAACCGAAACAAAGCATTAACACAAGGTGAATACATGAAGTCCTCAAACTACGACAATCACCGGAAAGAATCCCAATTATTGTCCCCTTGGGGTATGCGGATCAAGACACGTAATAGGTGCATACAACTTGCAAGATAAGATCTAAACACTTTTCATATTCAGAGAGAACATAATAAATTTAGGTCTGAAATCATGGCACTCGGGCCCCAGTGACAAGCATTAAGCATAGCAAAGTCATAGCAACATCAATCTCAGAACATAATGGATACTAAGGATCAAGCCCTGTCAACTTAACTCGATTACATGATCAATCTCATCCAAACCCCCATCACCAACCACCGAGCCTACAAAGTAATTATTCACTCCTGGTGGTGAGCATCATGGAATTGATGATGGAGAAGTGTTGGTGATGACGACGGCGACGAATCCCCCTCTACGGAGCCCAAAACAGACTCCAGACCAACCCTCCGAAGGAAGAACAGGAGGTCGCGGCGGCTCTCTATCATAGACCACGAGGAAAACTTCTCTTTGTTTTTTTTCTTCAGGTATGTGAATTTATAGGACAAGAAATAGAGTCGGAGGAGCCTCATGGGTCCCACCACATAACAGGGCACAACCTAGGGGGGTAGTCGTGCCTTGTTGCCTCGTGGTCCACAAGGCCAGCACCTGTGGTGGGTCTTTGCTTCATAATTCCTTATAATTCCAAGAAAATTCAAAAAAAGTTTCGTCCAATTCCGAGAAATTTCATTTCTACACGAAAATAACACCAAGGCAGTTCTCCTAAAAACAGTCTCAGTCCGGGTTAGTTTCATTCAAATCATACAAATAAGAGTCCAAAACAAGAGCAAAAGTGGTTGTAAAAGTAGATACGTTAGATACGTATCAGCGGGGTCCATAACTTTCCTAGAGGCTTCTCTCTCGAAGAAAGCATACGGTGGATAAACATATTATTATTGTGCAATTGATAGAAAAGCGCATAGTTATGCAATAATTATTCGTGGCAATGATAATATATATATGCATCACATCGATATGCAAGTAGACCGACTCATGCGTGCATTTACTACTATTAATCCACCCATCGACCGCTATCTAACACGCATCTAGAGTATTAAGTAAAAAACAGAGTAATGGTTGGGGCAAAGTGACATGATGCAGACAATGTAAACTCAACTAATATGAATAAACCCAATCGTTTTGTCCTTAATAGCAAAAATACAAATATGTGTCATGTCCCTTTCTGTCACTAGGATTGAGCACCGCAAGATTGAATCCATTACGACGCACCACTCCCGCTGAAGATAAATCAATCTAGTTGGCCAAACCAAACCAATAGATCGGAGAGAGAACCGAAGATATCATAATCATGCATATATAAATCCAGCAAAGATTCAATATAATTTCATGAATAATCTGAACATAAAACCCACAGTTCATCGGATCCCAACAAACAGATCGCATAGATGATTAATAGGATAGATCACCGCGGGAATCATGGTGATCTTTGCATTGAAGAACATAGAGAGAGATAGCCTTCTAGGTACTAACTACATACTCGTAGTTCTGTGGTGAACTACTCACACATCACCATGGGAGCAACAAGGTTGATGTAGAGTTCCTCCGTGATTGATCCACCCCCCTCATGTAGGGCCCAGAACAACGCTTCATATGGGATCACGACGGAACATAGACTTGCGGCGGTGAAAAAAGTGTATTTCCGGTGGCTCTTTGGTGTTTTCTAGAGATATTGGAAATTATAGGATTGGACGTAGGGCAAGGGGCGTTGAGAGGTGGCCCCAAGCCATCGGGGCGCGGCCACCCCCTGGGCGCGCCCTATTGGCTTGGGGGCACCTCGTTTGCCCTCCAGTCTCACTCCGAAGCTTCCAAGTCTTATTTTTGTCCAAAAGAATTATCAAAAAGTTTTGTTGCATTCGGACTCTGTTTGGTACTGATTTTCTAAAAAGCCAAAAACACGTAGCACTAGGCACTAGATTAATAGGTTAGTTATCATAAATGATATAAAATAACAAATAAATGCATATAAAGCATCCAAGATTCATAATACAATAGCATGGAACAATAAAAAATTATAGATACATTGGAGACATATTACCATCCCCAAGAATAATTCATGCTCGTCCTCGGGTAGGTAAATGATAAATACAAAACAAATGTGATATGCTACCTAACATGTAATATTTTTTAGGTATGACCATTGAGAAATGATGAATCAATAAACATGAACATAGTAATATCCATAAACATAAGTAACACAATCGTCTACTTTCGACATATACGATCCCTAAATAATATTTACTCCCCATTCATTTTACCATATTAGCATGGCATGGCTCCGTCTTCACCACATAAATACAATGTCAAGAAACACAATATTAAGCCAAGCAATTGGATCGTACTTTTTAACGCGCTTCAGCATTTTACACCCCACTCAATACATGAGCGTGAACCATGGACATAGCATACAGGTGGAATAGAATATGGTGGTGGATATCAAAGGAGTAAAAGTGGAGAAGAAAGTCTCGCATCAACTAGACGGACCAACGAGCTACCGTGATGCCTGTAAATAGATATCAATGCAAGGAGTAGGGATTGCATGCAACAGATGCACTAGAGCTATAATTTTATGAAAGCTCAATGGAAGATAAGTGGGTGTGCATCCAATTTGCTTGCTCATGAAGACCTCGGACATTTGAGGAAGTGTGTCATCGGAATACGCAAGTCAAGTTCTATAATGAAAAGTTCCCACTAGCATATGAAAATGACAAAACATGAGACTCTCTATATAAAAAACATGGTGCTTTCGCTAAGCATAAGTGCTGAAAAAGAGGAGTAGCACCGTCCCTTATCTCTTTTTCTCTCATTTATTTTTTATTTTTATTTTTATTTTTATTTCTCTCTTTTTTCCTTTTTTCTATTCATCTCTTTTTCTTTCTTTCTTTTCTTCTTCTTCTTCTTCTTCTTCTTCTTCTTTTACGTCCGGAGTCCCATCCCAACTAGTGGGGGAATCATTGTCTCCATCATCCTTTCCTCACTAAGACAATGCTCTAATAGTGGTAAACATCACACTTCCATCTACTTGCAACTCTATACAAAATCAGCTAAAAAGATGACTCTATATGAATGCCTCTGGCAGTGTACCAGGATGTGCAATGATCTAGCATAACATGTAGACAATGATGAACGGTGGCTTTCCCACAAATACTCCGTCAGCTATATGATCATGCAAAGCAATATGAAGATGAACACGCAAGTCATGTGATGTAATAGTGGAAGTTGCATGGCAATATATCTCGGAATGGTTATGGAAATGCCATGATAGGTAGGTATGGTAGTTGTTTTGAGGAAGATATCATGTGGCTTATGTGCAATAGAGCATATCATCTCGCTGGGTTTAGATGCACCGATGAAGTTTGCACCTATCCTCGAGGTGATAATGGGTACTGCACGGTACCGAAGAGGCTAGAAAATATGGAAATGTGAGAGTGCGTACATACATGGATTTAAATTAGTCATAAAAAACTCATATACTTATTGCAAATCTTTATTAGCTCTCTCTAAGAAAAGTACTACTCGCATGCCCCTAAGGAGGAGGTTGGTAGGAGTTCACCATTGCGCGCCCTGGCCTGAACAACACTTGGATTTCAATGAGGAATACGAATGCTCACACATCATCACCTTGCCATAACCAATATTTAGATGAACAACTAGTTAAGACCCTTTAAATATCAATATATCTACTAACCAACAACGATGTACTCACACCCTTTCTTATTACCACATCAATATAATTAACCAACAATTTTCTGTTTTATGTGCTACATGAAAGTTTTTATTACATCAACCTTGAATACCTATCCTTTTTGGACTAGTCTCATAACCCATGCAATTACCGTTACCCCCTATTAGATTCTCAAAATAAAAATAAGTGAAGAACGAGAGTGCAGTTATTTCTACAAAATCTACACACCACCATGCTCAAAAATACATAACTGAAGCACTAAAGCAACTACTTAGCTCAAAAGATATAAGTGAAGCATATAGAGTATTCTAACAAATCATGATGAACATGTGTCTCTCTTAAATAGGTGTTTCCATAAAACAATGATTATGAAAAACTAAGATAAAAGCAAACTATAACACATGATGCTCCAAGCAAAACACATATCATGCGATGAATAAAAATATAGCTCCAAGTGACGTACTAATGGAATGGTGAAGAAGAAGCGGATGCCTTCCAAGGCATCCCCAAGCTTAGACGCTTGATTCATACTAGGATATTAACTTGTGGTGCCTTGGGAATCCCCAATATTAGGGTATTTCTACTCCATATTCCTTCATCCACGTGATCACACCCAAAACTTGAGAACTTCAGTACACAAAACTCAACAGAAACCTCGTGAGATCTGTTAGTACAATAGGCAAATAATAAATTTTATTAGGTACTATTATAAATTGATTCATATTTAATTATCGCATTAGGTATTGTATTCTAACTTCTCCATGGATTATACCCCGTGGTACAATCCATATCATCATCAAACCAAGCAAACTATGCAAGCAAAAATAGAATATATATATATATATATATATATATATATATATATAACAAAATAGTCTATAGTGATCAACACTTAAACCATACTTCTGTAATTCAAAAAATTCTAAAACATTTGGAGAACCGTACGAATTTGTAGAACAACAATTTTAAATAATTCATCTCAAAAAGGCGTTCTAGTAAAATATCACAAATTCTGCACTAGACGTAAAAGTTCATGTTTTTTTCACCATATCAATTCTACTTATCATCCAAATCATCCCAAAGGCTTTACTTGGCACAAACACTAAATAAAACTTTAAAACATAATCATCACAGTAGAAATAATCATTTCAACTCACACAAACATAAAGTAGATGTAACGACTAAGATGCAGCCCTTTCCTATTTAGGGGGCGATGCCCCAAAAGGGAAAGAGGCACATCTAAGCGTTTCGCAAGCGAGATAATCATAGCAAATATCATAAATTAAGATTGACAAATAGGGCATACATTTGTCATCTGAGATAGTAATGTAAGGTTTACATCCACACAATTATTCAGACAAGATAGTCCCACTACGGGCTACATGAAACAAGGAAAATACTATGATATCCCGCAAGCTCGCCCATGATCACGACCACGGCCTCAGTCCTCCGGATAGTTCACGTACATACAATCATTCTCCTCATCGTACTGCCACGCCAACTGTGTGCCATCTGGATCTCCTGCGTCGGGCGTACCTGTACCTATTGGGTGTTGTAGTAAACTGTGAGTTACGGGGACTCAGCAATCGGATGACCTTGGTACCGAAACCAGTCAAGTTATTAGGTGAGGAAGGTTCAGTGTTTAGGTTGCAGCATCCTAAGCATATATGGTGGCTAACTTACGAAGATCAGAGTTATTGATGTGGTGGTCTACGTGAGCGGTCGAAGACTAGGTGATCACTAAGTGACCCTGAACACCTACTTACGTCAATCATAACCCCACCGTGTTCTCGATCGAAGAGAGTTCTTCGAAGGAGACAGTCACGATTACGCACTCAGTTGGCAGTTTTATTAGAGTTAATTCAAGTTATCTAGAACCAGATATTAACAAATTATCCATGTTTGCCACATAACCGCGGGCACGGCTTTCCGAAAGATTAAACCATGCAGGGGTGCTCCAACTAGTCCATCACAAATGGTCACGGGCCGCAAAGTAATCCTCTATCACGAATCTCGTGATCTCGTCGGATTCCTTAGAGGAAAACCTCAACTTTGAGGAGACCCAAAGTTTCACCGGGATTCCTATAAGCAAGATATATTGCTAAGGTAAGACAAATCCGGCAAGACCTCCCGACGTGTCGACGAACCCGATAGGAGCCGCGTATCTCGTTCTTAGGACACGACGGATTGTGCAAACTCCCGGTAGGCCAAACACAGAGTTGCCCCTAGTGCCCACCGGTGGTTGACAGGGTGGACCAACACTCATGAGGAGCACTGGCCCGGGTTGTTGATTAATTCCTCGGGGTAGCTATTCCCTATGCAGATTATTATTAGGTGATTAGCAAATTAAAACCAATGTTGGGTCCTCCCAGACGAGCCTTAACACTACACAATTTATCAAGGGGGTCCCCATAACAACCCCGAACGTGTTAAGAGCGATCAGTTATGGAATCAAACACCGATAGCCGAAACTAAGGCGGCAACAACGAAACAATTCACCCGGCAAAGGCTAGGCCTTCCGTCATTTACCAAGTATATAGGTGCATTAGTTAAATAGCAGTTTAATCATAACGATATCAAAATACTCATGTTATCACATGAGACAGTTGGTATGTGCAACTAGCAAAGCTAACCATTAGAAGCTAAGCAAGCCTACTTAGTAAAACAACATTAGCTCGGATGGGAAGGTGTTTGGGTTTCATGGCAATCTCAGGAGGCAATATATCAAGTGGTAGGCAGCGAGCATATATCGAAGAAAACGTGATTCTAAGCATAACAAAGCTAGATACGGTGTTAAGGTCACGGTCATCTTGCCTGTGATGTCTTCAGCTTGGAACTGCTCTTGATCGTCCTGCACGTACTCTCCAGAATCCACGTACTCGCTCTCCGATCCCGGTGCTACCCAATATAAAAATAACAGCCAATGAACACCAACACAACATGATGCAACATACAACATGATGCATGAGATGAGAATGAAGCATGCATCACTATCCTAGTCACTTGCATATGCATGAGAAGAGAAGATAAACTTCTGGACAGAACTTCACACTAAGCTATATTAACATGCATGAAGATGGCATGAACAAGTGCATCACGAGAAAACAATGCAAAAACATATAAAGAACGTTGAGAACGGAGCTATGGATCAACCGGAAACTACGAAACAAGATATGGAGTCCTACGGGTCAATTTCCACCACAAGCACACTCCAATGGCACTCTTCTGGTGTTCCCAGGTTCCCACATGATCAAACAAACAATTATAGGTGGGGTGGTGCAAAGAAACTCACCACACCACCAACAATACCCACACAAGCTTCAAAACAACTAAAACATGCAATCTGTCCTAACCAGCATCATAGCAGTTTGTCTACAACATTCAAAGTACCTACAACCACCCAAATGTGCCAAACAAGATATGTGACAAAAGCCATTCAAAATCTCTACAAGCCTGAGCAAAAAGCTACTGCAAAGGCATCACACGTGAGAAGATCTATGGACACAAACTTGGACAAAAATAACAGATTTCTGGGACTTAGTGAAAATCTCACATTTTCACCAGCTGCTTATGCTCTGAAGCATTTTGACAGCCTCCAAAATGATATCTACAGGAAGTGAAAGTGCATGAAATTTAACGGAGAGCTAGACAAACCCAAAATCTCACAAACCTTAGTTTGGTGCATGGGCTGATTCCCTACACATGAGCTTGTGCAACCAAAACAACAAGGGAAGAAAATAACACCAGTTTCTCACACTTAGTGAAAATCACAAATTTTCACTAAGCTGACTATTTCAGCCAAGTGTCAACTTTGACAAGGCACAACAAGTTCATACAAACTCATAAGTACAAAAAAAAGACTCCATGTTGTAGAGGGGTTCACCCACTACTGCCACATCAAGGATTCATCTTCATAGGCCCAACACACCACATGACACCAAGCTCTAAAAATAGCATCAAGACAGAAAAATGACAGTTTATGAAGTTGCTCCAAAGTGAAATCTGATTCCACCAGTGGATTCCTGGGATGATTCTACCCCAAATCCATATATAATACATGGGTACTTGCATGGAACAAGTAGGCACAAAGCTAGCTCGAAAATCAACCTAGAAATCCATATAAGCATGTAAGCGCATTATCACATGTGTAGAAATCATATGTAGAATCTCCTACTCCTACACATGCACCTACAAAAGCCCATCTATCACTACGTCACACCAAAGTGGCAAGCATGAGGGGTTAGCCCTCATTCACAAGTGCATGGTGCACTCATGCCCACACACACACATGCATATCCACACTCACAACCATACACTCACAAAAATACCACATACATACACTCACACACTCTAGGGGTTCAAAAGAACACCTCATGTTTACTAATGCAACCATGAGCACAATTTCTCATGTGTGTGTGACACACACACACACACATACACTACCACCACCACACACACATACATGTGTTGGTGCACACTTGCACAACTATGTGGGGGTAACCCACACACTTACTCACATGCACACACTAATGCATATGCCCCCATGCACACATACACACAAACACTACTCACTACACATGAATCACCACACACACATACACTAAACATGTGCACCTCCACCTTCTCACCACATACACCACAAACTAAAATAAAAGGGGGGGGGTGAAACCCACTGGTTGTGATGAAAACAAGTCTCACTTGATGCCCAAGCAAAGAATAATGCAAACAAAAATTCAAAACAGCAAAAGAAAAACAAAGGGGGTGCACTGGGTTGAACCGAGGACCTCTCTGGTGCACAACCAGCACCACACCACTGGGCTAGCCCACTCCCTTCGACAGATAGGAGGAGGGAAACAAGGTAACATCTACTGTCGAGCTACTGCACCCCAAAACACAAAGAATTAAAAAGGGGCGCCTCTGGGACTCGAACCCATGACCACGGTACCAACAACACCGCACCCTACCACTACGCTACACAATCGGATCTTCACAGAGAGGGGGTGTTGCTCTTTTGAGCATCCCCTCTAAACCTACTACAAATCACGGTGGTCGAAACAGGGGATGGTCTCCGGCGACGCTACAGCCAAAATTGGCAAGGGGGGTCTAGCATGGAGGAAGAGGAATCCACCAGGGACTCATTCCCATGCCAACCGCAGCAGGAGGAGGCCCGCTACGACGGCGCACCAGAGCACTGCATCACGGCGGCACGGTGACAGCAACGGCGATGCTACGCAACTGGGCGCTCTACGCGCGAGGGAAGAGGGAGAAGGAGGAGAAGATGCTCACCTTGGAGTCCTCGGGGAAGGTTAGCTACGGCGTAGAGGAAGAATAGGAAGCACAGGCGCGTCTCGACGGCGTTCTGCTCCGGCCCGACGGAGTCGCAGTGGAGGGAGCGCCAGAGAGGGGGATCCACCCCTCTAGCGATGGGAACGGGACGGCGGGAGGTGCCCCATGCTCGCGGACGCCTCGGACGCCGCGGGGAGAGGCTGCCGGCGACGAGAGGAACGCGGATTCGAGGGCGGCGAACCTCTGAACCTCTGAACCTACTGGCTTACCTAACAAGGGAAAGGGAGATAGATGGGAGCGAGAGGTGGCGGCGGCTAGGAGGAACCCTAGATGGCCCAGACGTCGAGGGGAGGGGATAAATAGGCGGATGGGACGGCCTCGACGTCCGTGGGACGACGGCGCTCTCTCTCTCTCTCTCGGGTCTGACGGAAAGTGAGCGAGGAGGGAGACGCCGTCAGAGAAGAAAGAAAGAGCGGGGGGAGATGGGTTGCACTGCGAGAGAGCAAGAGAGATGGGTCTGGGATGGGAGAGATCCCATCCAGTGGCGCCAAATAGAAAGAAAGGAAAAACCCATTTAAAACAAACCACATCAAGAAATAAACTCCTAGGGAAATCTAGGTTTGCAAAAATAAATATAAAATGACCCTGGTCATAAGGGAATTATGACCCAATTAAATAAAATAGCAAGATGATTTTTGGAGCAATAAAATATTTACA
Source organism: Hordeum vulgare subsp. vulgare (assembly GCF_904849725.1). Taxonomy (NCBI): domain Eukaryota; kingdom Viridiplantae; phylum Streptophyta; class Magnoliopsida; order Poales; family Poaceae; genus Hordeum; species Hordeum vulgare. The sequence goes on from NC_058519.1 coordinate 527,555,123, forward strand.
AAACAGAATTATTTTAATCTGTTTTGTGAATATAACCCCACTTAAGCAAAGTTTTAAAACACCCTAGTCACATCACCACAACCACAAGAAAAGGCTCTAAAAGAACTACATTTTAAAATCAGGTTTGGAGCAAGTAAACATAGTTTCAAACTCAAGCTTGCAAACACCACATAATCATCACTTAACACTTGCACTCATCACACCAACACCACCAATAACAACACCACACAAGGAGAAGACAAGATGCATTGAATGAAATGATGCACGAGAGAAGACATGAAAGTAAGCCACATGATCACATGAAATGATAACACCAAGCATGACATCATGGATCCAAACATGGCAAGGTTTCCAAATATGGCAAGGTTACACTTGGGGCATACAAACTCTCCCACACTACAAGAAGATCTCGTCCTGAGATCTATGACTGAAAGAACTCTGGGAATTCAGAACGGGGGTGATCCTCGCGCTCCCAAGTGGCCTCTTTATCGGAATGATGTGACCACTGCACCTTGAGAAACTTGATTGACTTGTTACGGATCTTGCGCTCAGTCGTCTCGAGAACTACAACTGAATGCTCACGATAGGATAGGTCGGGTTGAAGGTCAATATCCTGAAGATCAACTGTGCGCTCGGGAGTCTTGAAGCAGCTCCGTAGCTGAGAGACATGGAACACGTCATGCACATTTGCGAAGTTTGAAGGGAGCTCAAGTTGATAAGCAAGGTCGCCTCTCTTGCCAACAACTCTGAAAGGACCAACGAAACGAGGAGCAAGCTTGCCTTTGATGCCAAAACGCTGAGTGCCCTTCATAGGAGACACTTTGAGATAGACGAAGTCATCGAGCTCATAAGACATGTCGCGATGCTTGCTAACATAGTAGCTCTTCTGACGGGACTGCGCTGCTCTGAGATTATCCTGAATGACCCGACAGATCTCTTCTGCTTCTTCGATCAAGCCATTCCCAAGAATCTGACGCTCGCCGGTCTCGGACCAGTTGAACGGGGTACGACACTTCCTGCCATAGAGAATCTCAAACGGAGCTTTGCCTGAACTTGCCTGATAGCTGTTGTTATAAGAGAACTCAGCAAAAGGTAGGCAGTCTTCCCACTTCATGCCAAAAGAAATTACAGAGGCTCTCATCATATCCTCGAGGACCTGATTGACTCTCTCCACTTGCCCACTAGTGTGAGGATGAAAGGTTGTGCTGAATCGTATCTTCGTACCCATCGCAGACTGAAAAGAGTCCCAGAACTTGGAAGTGAAGATACTTCCGCGATCCGAAGAAATCAACATAGGCACGCCGTGCAAAGAGACTATCCTCGAAGTGCACAGCTCTGCAAGCTAAGCTATCAAGATGGACTCCTTGACTGGAAGGAAATGAGCTACTTTACTCAACTTGTCGATGACGACGAAGGTGGCATCGTTACCCTTCTTGGACTTCGGAAACCCGGTGACAAAATCCATCTCAATATGGTCGAACTTGTTGGAAATATGCCCTAGAGGCAATAATAAAATGGTTATTATCATATTTCCTTGTTCATGATAATCGTCTATTGTTCATGCTATAATTGTATTAACAGGAAACGGTAATACATGTGTGAATAAATAGATCACAATGTGTCCCTAGCAAGCCTCTAGTTGGCTAGCTCGTTAGTCAATAGATGATCATGGTTTCCTGGTCATGGGCATTAGATATCATTGATAACGGGATCACATCATTGGGAGAATGATGTGATGGCCAAGACCCAATCCTAAGCATATCACTAGATCGTATTGTTCGTATGCTAAAGTTTTTCTAATGTCAAGTATCTTTTCAATCGACCGTGAGATTGTGCAACTCCCGGATACCGTAGGAGTGCTTTGGGTGTATCAAACGTCACAACATAACTGGGTGACTATAAAGGTGCACTACGGGTATCTCTGAAAGTGTCTGTTGGGTTGGTACGAATCGAGATCGGGATTTGTCACTCCGTGTGACAGAGAGGTATCTCTGGGCCCACTCGGTAGAACATCATCATTAGCTCAATGTGACTAAGGAGTTAGTCACATGATGACGTACTACGGAGCGAGTAAAGAGACTTACCGGTAACGAGATTCAACAAGGTATAGGTATACCGATGATCGAATCACGGGCAAGTTCTATACCGAAAGACAAAGGGAATTGTATACGGGATTGATTGAATCCTTGACATCGAGGTTCATCCGATGATATCATCGTGGAGCAAGTGGGAGCCACCATGGGTATCCAGACCCCGCTGATGGTTATTGGCTGGAGAGGTGTCTCGGTCATGTCTGCCTGTCTCCCGAACCCATAGGGTCTACACACTTAAGGTTCGATGACACTAGGGTTATAGGGAATTGTTATACGAGGTTATCGAAAGTTGTTCGGAGTCCCAGATGAGAACCCAGATGTCATGAGGAGCTCTGGAATTGTCCGGAGGTAAAGATTGATATATAGGCCGGATGGTTTCGGACACCGGAAGTGTTTCGGGCGTCACCCGTAACGTACCGGGACCACCGGGACCACCGGGACCACCGGAGGTGGCCCCGGGGGTCCACCGAAAGGGGGCAACGACCCTGGGAGGCTAGATGGGCCAAGTGGGGGAGGGAACCAGCCCCTAGGTGGGCTGGTGCGCCCCCCCACTCAACCCATGGCGCAGGAAGAGGGGAGAGGGGGGAAACCCTAGCGCAGGTGGGCCTAAGGCCCACCGGAGGGGTGCGCCACCCCTCCTCCCCTCCCTGGCCGCCACACCTCCCATCTGGGGGGCTGCCGCACCACCTAGGGTGGGAACCCTAGGGGTGGCACCCCCCTTCCCCTCCTCCTACATATAGTGGGTAGTTTTGGGCTTTTGGACACAGACTTTTCCCTCTCCCTCGGCGCAGCCGTGCCCTTCTTTCTCCTCCTCTCTGCCGGTGCTTGGCGAAGCCCTGCCGGGAGACCTCGTATTTCCATCGACACCATGTCGTCGTGCTGCTGGAGTTCTTACCCAAACTCTCCCTCCTCCTTGCTCGATCAAGGTGCGGGAGACGTCACCGGGTTGCACGTGTGTTGAACATGGAGGTGTCGTAGTTCGACACTAGATCGGAATCACACCGCGATCTAAATCGCCGCGAGTACGACTCCATCAACCGCGTTCTACTAACGCTTCCGCTTAGCGATCTTCAAAGGTATGAATATGCACTCACCCCTCTCTCGTTTCTGGTCTCTCCATAGGAAGATCTGAATATGCGTAGGATTTTTTTTAATTTATGCTACGTTACCCAATAGTGGCATCCGAGCCAGGTTTTCTATGCGTAGATTCTATGCACGAGTAGAACACAAAAGGTTGTCGGCGATGATTTGTCAATTGCTTGCCGCTACTACTCTTATTCTTTTTCGGCGGTATTGTGGGATGAAGCGGCCCGGACCGACTTTACATGTACGCTTACGTGAGACTGGTTCCACCGACAGACATGCACACCGTGCATAAAGGTGGCTAGCGGGTGTCTGTCTCTCCTACTCTAGTCGGATTGGATTTGATTAAAAGGGTCCTTATGAAGGGTAAATAGCTTTGGCATATCATCGTTGTGGCTGTCATGTAGGTAAGAAAGCGTTCTTGCTAGAAACCCAAATCAACCACGTAAAACTTGCAACAACAATTAGAGGACGTCTAACTTGTTTTTGCAGGGTTTGACATGTGATGTGATATGGCCAAAGTTGTGATGTTGCATGTATGATGTATGAGATGATCATGTTATTGTAATAGGTTTCACGACTTGCATGTTGATGAGTATGACAACCGGCAGGAGCCATAGGAGTTGTCTTAATTTATTGTATGAAATGCAACGCCATGTGCTTACTACTTTTACTTCATTGCTAACAGTTAGCTATAGTAGTAGTGATAGTAGTAGTTGGCGTGACGACTTCACGGAGACACGATGATGGAGATCATGGTGTCACTCCGGTGACGATGATGATCATGTGATGCCTGAAAATGGAGATCGAAAGAGCAAAGATGATAATGGCCATATCATGTCACTATATGATTGCATTGTGATGTTTATCATGTTTTTCATCTTATTGCTTAGAACGACGGTAGCATAATAAGATGATCCCTCTTAAAATTTCGAGAACGTATTCCCCTAAGTGTGCACCGTTGCGAAGGATCGTTGTCTCGAAGCACCACGTGATGATCGGGTGTGATAGATTCTAACGTTCGCATACAACGGGTGTAAGCCAGATTTACACACGCGAAACACCTAGATTGACTCACCGAGCTTAGCATGTACAGACATGACCTCGAATACAAGAGACCGAAAGGTCGAACATGAGTCATATGGTTGAATACGATCAACATGAAGTTGCTCACCATGGTGACTAGTCCGTCTCACGTGATGATCGGACACGGGTTAGTCAACATGGATCATGTATCACTTAGATGACTAGAGGGATGTCGATTTAAGTGGGAGTTCATACTTAATTTGATTAAATGAACTTAATTGTCATGAACTTAGTCTAAAAGTTGTCTTTATAAATATTGTAGATGGCCAACGTCAACCTCAATTTCAACGCATTCCTAGAGAAAAACAAGCTGAAAGATGATGGTAGCAACTATGCGGACTGGGTTCGCAACTTGAAGCTCATCCTTGAAGCAGCTAAAAAGGCTTATGTCCTTGATGCACCGCTAGGTGACCCTCCCGCTCCCGCAGCAACCCAGGACATGCTGAACGTCTGGCAAACGCGGAGTGATGACTACTCTCTGGTTAGGTGTGGCATGTTATACAGTTTAGAAACGGGACTCCAAAGGCGTTTTGAGCAACACGGTGCATATGAGATGTTCCAAGAGCTGAAGCTAGTTTTTCAAGCTCATGCCCGTGTCAAGAGATATGAAGTCTCTGACAAGTTCTTTAGCTGTAAGATGGAGGAGAACAGTTCTGTCAGTGAGCACATACTCAAAATGTCGGGGTTACACGGTCGTCTGACTTCACTTGGAGTCAAACTTCTGGATGATGCTATAATTGACAGAATCCTCCAGTCTCTCCCACCAAGCTACAAAGGCTTTGTGCTTAACTACAACATGCAAGGGATGGAGAAGACCATTCCCGAGTTGTACTCGATGCTCAAGTCTGCAGAAGTAGAAATCAAGAAAGAGCATCAAGTGTTGATGGTCAACAAGACCACTAGTTTCAAGAAGGGCAAGGGTAAGAAGAACTTCAAGAAAGACGGCAAAGCCGTTGCCGCGCCCGGTAAGCCAGATACCGGGAAGAAGAAAAAGAATGGACCCAAGCCTGAGACTGAGTGCTTCTATTGCAAGGGAAAGGGTCACTGGAAGTGGAACTGCCCCAAATACTTAGCGGACAAGAAGGCCGGCAACGTTAAAGGTATATGTGATATACATGTTATTGATGTGTACCTTACCAGCGCTCGTAGTAGCTCCTGGGTATTTGATACCGGTGATGTTGCTCACATTTGCAACTCAAAGCAGGAAGTGCGGAATAAGCGGAGACTGGCCAAGGACGAGGTGACGATGCACGTCGGGAATGGTTCCAAGGTCGATGTGATCACCGTCGGCACCCTACCTCTACATCTACCGTCGGGATTAGTTTTAAACCTTAATAATTGTTATTTAGTACCATATTTCAGCGTGAACATTGTATCAGGGTCTTGCTTAATGCGAGACGGCTACTCATTTAAGTCAGAGAATAATGGTTGTTCTATTTATATGAGTGATATGTTTTATGGTCATGCTCCGCTGGTGAATGGTTTATTCTTGATGAATCTCGATCGTGATGTTACGCATATTCATAGTGTGAGTACCAAAAGATGTAAAGTTGATAATGATAGTCCCACATACTTGTGGCACTGCCGCCTTGGTCATATCGGCGTTAAGCGCATGAAGAAGCTCCATACTGATGGACTATTAGAGTCTCTTGACTTTGAATCATTTGACACATGCGAACCGTGCCTCATGGGCAAGATGACTAAGACTCCATTCTCAGGAATAATGGAGAGAGCAACCGACTTATTGGAAATAATACATACTGATGTATGTGGTCCAATGAACGTTGAAGCTCGCGGTGGCTATCGTTATGTTCTCACTCTCACCGATGATTTGAGTAGGTATGGGTATATCTACTTGATGAAGCACAAGTCTGAGACGTTTGAGAAGTTCAAGGAATTTCAGAGTGAAGTCGAGAATCAACGTGACAGAAAAATTAAGTGTCTACGATCTAATCGTGGAGGAGAATATTTGAGTCACGAGTTTGGCACACACCTAAGGAAGTGTGGAATCGTTTCACAACTGACGCCGCCTGGCACACCACAATGCAACGGAGTGTCTGAATGTCGTAATCACACTTTATTAGATATGGTACGATCTATGATGTCTCTTACCGACTTGCCGCTATCATTTTGGGGATACGCATTAGAAACTGCAGCATTCACTTTCAATAGGGCACCGTCTAAATCCGTTGAGACGACACCGTATGAACTATGGTTTGGCAAGAAACCTAAGTTGTCATTTCTTAAAGTTTGGGGCTGCGATGCTTATGTGAAGAAACTTCAACCAGAAAAGCTCGAACCCAAAGCGGAGAAATGCGTATTCATAGGATACCCTAAGGAAACTATTGGGCATACCTTCTATCTTAGATCCGAAGGTAAAACCTTTGTTGCCAAGAACGGATCCTTTCTAGAGAAAGAGTTTCTCTCGAAAGAAGTAAGTGGGAGGAAGGTAGAACTTGATGAGGTAATTACACCCCATCTCGAACAGGATAGTAGTGTAGCGCGGGAAGTTGTTCCTCTGGCGCCTACACCAACTGAAGAGGAAGTTAATGATAATGATCATGAAGCTTCGGATCAAGTTACTACTGAACCGCGAAGGTCCACAAGGGCACGCTCCGCACCAGAGTGGTATGACAACCCTGTGATGGAAATCATGTTGTTGGACAACGGTGAACCTTCGAACTATGAAGAAGCGATGGCGGGCCCGGATTCCAACAAATGGCTTGAAGCTATGAAATCCGAGATAGGATCCATATACGAGAACAAAGTATGGACTTTGGTGGGCTTGCCCGATGACCGGTGAGCCATAGAAAATAAATGGATCTTCAAGAAGAAGACTCATGCAAACGGTAATGTAACCATTTATAAAGCTCGACTTGTCGCAAAGGGTTTTCGACAAATTCAAGGAGTGGACTACGAAGAGACTTTCTCTCCCGTAGCAAAGCTGAAATTAGTCTGAATCATGTTAGCGATTGTCGCCTTTTATGATTATGAAATTTGGCAAATGGACGTCAAAATAGCGTTCCTTAACGGGAACCTTAAGGAAGAGTTGTATATGATGCAACCAGAAGGTTTTGTCGACCCTAAGGGTGCTAACAAAGTGTGCAAGCTCCAGCGCTCCATCTATGGGATGGTGCAAGCATCTCGGGGTTGGAACATTCGCTTTAATGAGGTGATTAAAGCGTCTGGGTTCATACAGGTTTACGGAGAAGCCTGTCTGTACAAGAAAGTGAGTGGGAGCTCTGTAGCTTTCCTCATACTCTATGTGGATGACATATTATTGATGGGGAACAATACAGAAATGTTGGAGAGCATAAAGGCCTATTTGAACAAGAGTTTTTCAATGAAGGACCTTGGAGAAGCTGCATTTATATTAGGCATCAAGATCTATAGAGATAGATCGAGACGCCTCATAGGTCTTTCGCAAAGTACATACCTTGACAAAATATTGAAGAAGTTCAATATGGAAAACTCAAAGAAAGGGTTCTTGCCAGTTTTGCAAGGTATGAGATTGAGTAAGACTCAGTCACCGACCACGGCAGCAGATAGAGAGGAGATGAGTTCTATCCCCTACGCTTCAGCCGTAGGCTCTCTAATGTATGCCCTTCTGTGTACCAGACCTGATATAAACCTTGCCATAAGTTTGGTAGGGAGGTACCAAAGTGATCCTGGTATGGAACACTGGACAACGGTCAAGAATATCCTTAAGTACCTCAAAAGGACTAAGGAAATGTTTCTCGTTTATGGAGGTGACGAAGAGCTCATCGTAAAGGGTTACGCCGACGCTAGCTTCGACACAGATCCGAATGACTCTAAGTCACAGACCGGATACGTATATGTTTTGAATGGTGGGGCAGTGAGCTGGTGCAGCAGCAAGCAAGAAGTTGTGGCAGCATCTACATGTGAAGCGGAGTACATAGCTGCTTCAGAAGCGGCTCCTGAAGGAATTTGGATGAAGGAGTTCATCACCGACCTTGGAGTGGTTCCAAGCGCGTCGGGTCCAATGACACTCTTCTGTGATAACACTGGGGCCATTGCCATAGCCAAGGAGCCCAGGTTTCACCGGAAGACGAAGCACATCAAACGCCACTACAACTCCATCGAGGACCATGTCTAGAGTGGAGTAATAGATATTTGTAAAGTACACACGGATCTGAATATTTCAGACCCGTTGACTAAACCTCTTCCACGAGCAAAACATGATCAACACCATAATGCTATGGGTGTTCGATACATCACAAATGTAACAAGATTATTGACTCTAGTGCAAGTGGGAGACTGTTGGAAATATGCCCTAGAGGCAATAATAAAATTGTTATTATCATATTTCCTTGTTCATGATAACCGTCTATTGTTCATGCTATAATTGTATTAACAGGAAACAGTAATACATGTATGAATAAATAGATCACAATGTGTCCCTAGCAAGCCTCTAGTTGGCTAGATTGTTAGTCAATAGATGATCATGGTTTCCTGGTCATGGGCATTAGATGTCATTGATAACGGGATCACATCATTGGGAGAATGATGTGATGGACAAGACCCAATCCTAAGCATAGCACTAGATCGTATTGTTCGTATGCTAAAGCTTTTCTAATGTCAAGTGTCTTTTCCTTCGACCATGAGATTGTGCAACTCTCGGATACCGTAGGAGTGCTTTGGGTGTATGAAACGTCACAACGTATCTGGGTGACTATAAAGGTGCACTACGGGTATCTCTGAAAGTGTCTGTTGGGTTGGCACGAACCGAGATCGGGATTTGTCACTCCGTGTGACGGAGAGGTATCTCTGGGCCCACTCGGTAGAACATCATCATGAGCTCAATGTGAATAAGGAGTTAGTCACATGATGACGTACTTCGGAACGAGTAAAGAGACTTACCGGTAACGAGATTGAACAAGGTATAGGTATACCGACGATCGAATCTCGGGCAAGTTCTATACCAACAGACAAAGGGAATTGTATACGGGATTGATTGAATCCTTGACATCGTGGTTCATCCGATGAGATCATCGTGGAGCAAGTGGGAGCCACCATGGGTATCCAGACCCCGCTGATGGTTATTGGCCGGAGAGGTGTCTCGGTCATGTCTGCCTGTCTCCCGAACCCGTAGGGTCTACACACTTAAGGTTCGATCACGTTAGGGTTATAGGTGTCGGGACCCCGATCCTAAGCCATAGGAATCCAGCCTGTAACACATCGCATCCCTTTGTGGTCTCACGCACGGTTAACTCCACGGCTGCAGCCTTACCTTAGCCGGGACCGTTTGCGTCTTTTGACTCACGTATGCGATAGTGTCGCTAGCAATCCAATGTCAAAGAACCCGGATCGACATGTCTAGTCATAAACCAAAGTGGCAGTACCGCACAAGGACAGGCATACATGACCCAACAAAGCAGGTGTCGGTCATCAGCGAACGTAGACGAGTCGTAGCAAGCTACAAGGACTCCATTACGTCGCGTGACATTTCCCCAAAGAGGATAGACACAGCAGCTAAGAAGGACACATGTCGGTCAACCAATGTGTCCGGAGCAGTAGCGAACTACCGAGGCTCGTTGGATCACAAAGGGGCATTTCCTTGTAAGGAGTGCTACTAAAGTTCACGACTAGGTAATCGAACCCCATACATATCAAGTACGACACACGTACGCATGGCATACCGATATGTATAGATACATCGATGGCATCACAACATAACCATAAACATACAACCTTTATTTAAGAGGCTCGGAAGAGCCACACACATAATATTACACATCAAGGGTCTCACGACCCATGATAGCAGTCATTCAATTATAAGCCAGCGGAAGAGTTATAAACTGTCTGGGAACAGACAGTGCAACTAGAAGGCACATGGCCTGACTATACTACAGAGCCGACGTAGGGCCAGATCGTAGCTGGGACACCAGCTACTCGTCGTCGTCGATGTCTACGAAGAACCCTCCATTAGGGTCATTAGCAATCTCTGCAACATTTATCAAGCAAACATGAGTACGAAGGTACTCAGCAAGACTTTAGGAGAACTAACTACTCATGCAAGGTATCAAAAGGTATTGTGGGGTTTCATGCGGAAAGCCAGCATTTGACTCGTGGCTAGACAACTTGCATTTTGAAATTAGTTTTGACAACTTGATTTCTCGCACACGAGTCCACTAACACCACAACAATACACTATCGTGGAATCATTCCGTATCCATACGGGAATGCCGTCCACGACACTCACGCTTATCTTGGCAATTTTATGAGTAGCCATTGAAGTTATCTATGAACAACATATGTCTCCAAGTAGTCCATCTCCGCGGACGCGGCTATTCGAATAGATCATAACCCTGCAGGGGTGTACCTCGTCACACACGCTCTCGCCACTTATCGCTGTGTGCATGTCAGGCACCTCGGCAACCTTCAAGCGGAAGCCCAGCGAGGGAGTCAGCCACGACCGTTAACCACACTAGTACCTAGTCCAGGTTTATCGCCTATCTGAGAGTAACCCGTACGGAAGTCCGGCCGAGGTTTCCGCCACGGCCTCAAACGATGTGCGCAGGGTTCCCAAGCCCACCATCCGGGTGCCACTTGGTACACCGTGCCACTGCCTACCGCATCACGGCCCACCTCTCAGGTCAGCACCATGCACGACCTCCAGCATTACTATAAACACCAGAAACTACTTGCAACTCCTGGACCGGGTACTACGCGATTAATAGGCCGAGCGGGGTCATATTTCAGGGCCCAGCATGTGGTAGTATCTAGTCTTGGAATACATACACGGAACTCAGTTCCTAAGGACGGTTCCAATGAAACAACCCGCCATGTACTCCTACACAGCCTTTCACCGGTACCTTTACCAAATCAAGTTCAACACACCACCTTTGCTCGCCGAACACATTCCACATTTCTGTTCATCTCCCAGATGACAGACCATACACAACTCTAAGCATAGCATGCATAGCAGGATAGGGCACATCATAGCTCAAGAAACTACCAGGTATGCTAGGTTGCAAGGTTTGGCTATTTACTGTGACAAGGTTAAGTCATGCAAAGGAAGTGGGTTCAACTATCGTGGCAAAAGCAGTTGAAGCATTTGATCTTAAATGCAATAATTAGGTGCAGGTGCAAGAACATGGGAGTTATCGGAATGATCAAAGGGGTTGCTTGCCTTGTTGCTCAGAGGAGGAACGATATCCGTCAGACAGATATTCGATGGAATCCGGGATTGCGGAGCCTACCGAAATAAATGGCAACATTCAATAACAATCATATGCAATCAAAATGATGCATGAGCATGGCATGAGAATGCAAGGTGATAAGTTATTATAATCAACATGTATTAGGTTTAGAGTTGATTTGAATCATATTCGGTATCACTTCAAACGGGGTATTCACGGTTACCAATTTAATTGATTCGACCTGATGCTCAGATCAACTTGATGTTAGCTTGCATGAGATGTCATGTTATGGTACTAATTTGTAACTAGGACAGTGTGTGATCATTGCATTCATAATGAAATTTGAATATTTTTCCAAATTCCATTTAAAAGTAATTATAAGAATTGAATTATTCCTTATTACACATTTTAGGGTTCTGTAAATTTTTCAAACATGGTTGAAAATAGCATATTCAGAATCCTTGAATTTTTCTGATACTTTTTCATATATAAATTATTTTAATTGGAGTTACAGATTAATTTCTATGATTTTTACAAGTTTTAGCAATTTACTCGAATTATTTCTATACTGGAAATTCTATTTATTGCATCACGCTGACGTCAGCAGGTCAGCCGACCTGTTCAGGTCAAACCTGACAGGGGGGCCCCACTGGTCAGCCTCTCTGGGACTAATCCCGCGCTGACCAGCCCTAACTGAGGTTTGACTTGGCCTTGGGCCCACTTGTCAGCGAGAGGTTAAGCTCCTAATCTGCTGGATTAGCTTTGCCACGTCGGCATCCACCGGCGGCGAGGTCGTCCTCGCCGGCGGGGAGCCTCCGGCGACCACCAGCACGGCGGAGGGGCTCGGAAACGGCGCACAGGGGGCCAAATGTTGCACGGAGAGCACCAGAGGAACGACACGTCTCCCGCAGCTTCATTTCTGCACCTAGCCGGGGCTGATCTGGCCGGAGATGACGCCGGCGACAAGCTTGGCGGCGGCCAAGGCTCGGGCGTCATCGGGGTCTTTGAATCAGAGGGATCTACGCTCGGTTCTTAGCGGCTACAGCATCTATGCGTCGACCTGGAGCTGAAGGACGAGCTGATCATCGGAGGGCTACCGGCGACGAGCGGCAGCGGCGGTCCTCGTCGGGCTCCGATGAAACTAGAGCTAGAGGAGGGGATCGACGGGGAAAACTTAGGGAAACGACCGCATGCTCACGGGGAGTGCAGAGCAGAGCTTAGACGGCTCGGGGAAGGCCTGGGGGCGACGAATCGACGGGAGAGGTCCGGCGGCCGGAGGTGGAAGACGACGGCGTTGCGGGCGTTGCAGGGCTCGAGGAAGCTTCGGCTTCTGCAGGGATGACCAGGGCGACGAGGCGGAGCTAATGGCGTGCTCTGGGAGGGAATCCTATAGCTAGGGGCACGGGCAGCTCGAGCTCGAGCTCGGCTCTAATGGCGGCAGCAAGGAGGAGGAGGAGATCCGGGAGGAGGAAGAGAACTGAGGCGGGGAATGGATAGGGAAGGCCCTGGGGAGCTTATCCCCGTCGTCGCTAGCGCGAGGCGGCGGCCAGGCAGGCACGCAGGTGCATGGCCGCGCCGGAGGGGGCGGCGGCCACCTCGTGCTGCCTACTGGCGCGAGGGAGGGGATGAGCCAGGGATGGGCCGGGCCAGGCTTAGGCGACAGGTAAGGTTTTTCCATTTTTTTCTGTTTTTGTTTTTCTGTTTTGCTAATTATTGTTTTGCTAATTAATTCAGCTCCAAAACAAAAAGTAAAAACTATTTTAGACCTCCTGAAATATTTGTTATAATATCCCCAACCATTTCCAAGGTTTTCAACATTTTTGGAAATTTATAGTTTCTGATTTCAAATTTAAAACTTGAAACCAGTAGCCTTTTTCATTTAATCAAAAAGCTTAAAGTGTCAAGAAAATAGTTTTCTCCAATGCTCATTTACTTTCATGATTTATCAGAAAGTTTGAACATTTCTTGAGGCCATTTTGGGTTCATTGATTTTGAACTAGTTTGAGATTTCCTTTAATTGAATGGTGGCTAGGGTTTTGAGTTTTTCCTTTGCCACTTTGTTGTTTTTGTTGAAACTTCTTAGATGCAAATGCAAAGAAGACATGAGCACAATGCTATCTTGCTTAAGGGTTAGGGATGTGACAATAGGGGATTGTTATACGAGGTTATCGAAAGTTGCTCGGAGTCCCGGATGAGATCCCGGACGTCACGAGGAGCTCCGGAATGGTCTGGAGGTAAAGATTGATATATATGACGGATGGTTTCGGACACCGGAAGTGTTTCGGGCGTCACCGGTAACGTACCGGGACCACCAGAGGTGGCCCCGGGGGTCCACCGAAAGGAGGAAACGACCCCGGGAGGCTAGATGGGCCAAGTGGGGGAGGGAACCAGCCCCTAGGTGGGCTGGTGCACCCTCCCCACTCAGCCCATGGCACAGGAAGAGGGGAGAGGGGGAAACCCTAGCGCAGGTGGGCCTAAGGCCCACCAGAGGGGTGCGCCACCCCTCCTCCCCTCCCTCGCCGCCGCACCTCCCATCTGGGGGGGCTGCCGCACCACCTAGGGTGGGAACCCTAGGGGTGGCACCCCCCTTCCCCTCCTCCTATATATAGTGGGCACTTTTGGGCTTTTGGAGACAGACTTTTCCCTCTCCCTCGGCGCAGCCCTGCCCTTCTTTCTCCTCCTCTCAGTCGGTGCTTGGCGAAGCCCTGCCGGGAGACCTCGTCTCTCCATTGACACCACACCGTCGTGCTGCTGGAGTTCTTCCCCAAACTCTCCCTCCTCCTTGCTGGATCAAAATGCGGGAGACGTCATCGGGCTGCACGTGTGTTGAACGCGGAGGTGCCGTAGTTCGGCACTAGATCGGAATCACACCGCGATCTGAATAGCCGCGAGTACGACTCCATCAACCGCGTTCTAGTTACGCTTCCACTTAGCGATCTTCAAAGGTATGAAGATGCACTCACCCCTCTCTCGTTGCTCGTCTCTCCATAGGAAGATCTGAATATGCGTAGGATTTTTTTGAATTTATGCTACGTTACCCAACAGAACTTCCACTCGGGAATGGGCAATGGATGCAAAAGACCTGCTATACGTTGATGCTCTACTTTCACCCTTCGACATACATCACATTCATTTATGAACTGAGCAATCTCACGCTTCATGCGAGTCCACCAGAAGGTCTGTTTCAAGTCCTGATACATCTTGGAACTTCCTGGATGTATTGAGAGAAGAGAGTCATGAGCTTCTTCCATGATAGCCTTTTTGAGACCCCCTTTCGGAACAACAAGACGATCCTCAAAGAATAATGTATCTCTGTTATCAACACTGAAGCACTTATATTTGGGAACTCCCTTTGCCAAGCCAATCTTAACTTTCTTCACCATTGCATCAAGAAGTTGAGCTTGTCGGACCTGGTCTTCCAAGGTAGGAGAGATCTGAAGATTTGCAAGAAATCCCTAAGGTACTAACTGAAGGTTGAGCTTTCTGAAAGATTCACAAAGGTTAGGTTGGAGAGGCTTCAAAATGAGACTGTTGCAGTAAGCCTTCCTGCTCAAAGCATCTGCCACGACATTAGCTTTGCATGGAGTGTACTCAACGCTCGGATTAAGATGTTGGAGCATTTCCACCCAACGAGTTTGCCGAAGATTGAGGTTAGGCTGGGTGAAGATGTACTTGAGACTCTTGTGATCGGTGAACACTTCAACCATTCGTTCCAACAAGAGGTGTCTCCAAGTCATCAGAGCATGTACCACTGCCGCCAACTCAAGATCATGAGTGGGGTAAATCTTTTCACTTGGCTTCAACTGCCTCGAGGTATAAGCTACCACTTTCTTGTCTTGCATCAACACTGCACCAAGACCTTAAAGAGAGGCATCACATAACATTTGATAAGGTTTGGAGTCATCAGAAGGAACCAAGATTGGAGTAGAAGTGAGCTTCTCTTTGAGTGTGTCGAAAGCCAACTCACGCTATGGAGACCAGACATACTTCACACCCTTCTAGAGAATACTTGAGAGAGGCTTAGCAATCTTGGAGAAATTCTCAACGAATCTTCTACAATAGCTTGCAAGCCCGAGAAAGCTTCGAAGCTGCTTCACATTTTGCGGAGGCTCCCACCCAACAATTGCCTGCACCTTCGACGGATCAACTTTGATGCCCTCGGCAGAGATGATGTGCCCAAGGTAGACAACTTCTTTAAACCAGAACCCACATTTGGAAAACTTGGCATAGAACTTATGCTCTCTCAGCTTATCAAGCACCAGCCTGAGATGTTCTTCATGCTCTTCCTCAGTTTCCAAAAATACCAACATATCATCAAGATACAACAAGATGAATTCATTCTTGAATGGGGAGAAGATATAATTCATCATTCGACAGAATGTCGGTGGAGCGTTGGCCAGACCAAAAGACATCACTGTATACTCATACGAGCCAAAGCTTGTCCTGAAAGCAGTCTTTGGAATATCCTCTTCGCGAATGCGAATCTGATGATAACCCATCCTGAGATCGAGCTTTGAGAAGATCTTAGCCCCTTTCAATTGCTTGAACAACTCATTGATGTTAGGAAGTGGATACTTGTTTCTGATTGTCTTCTTATTCAATGGACGGTAATCGACACACAATCGGTCCGTGCCATCCTTCTTCTTGAGAAAAAGCACTCCACAACCCCAAGGAGATGAGCTTGGTCTGATCAGACCCAGACGCTCTTGCTCATCAAGTTGTCTCTTCAGCTCCTTCAACTCTTCTGGACACAGTTTGTACGGCCGTTTGCACACAGGCTCAGTACCCGGTTCAAGCTCAATTACGAACTCAACTTCTCGGTGCGGGGGCATTCCTGGCAGTTCTTCCGGAAAAACATCTTCATATTCGCAGACCACTGGGACTTGCAAAATTGGAGAGATCTCACCCTTCTCATTCAAGGAAAACAGACGGATTGTTTCATCGCGCACTGCGAAGATAATCACGTCCTCCGAAGAGTGAGTTAGCTTCACTTCTTTAGCATCACAATCAATATATGCCTTGTTCATGGCCAACCAATCCATTCCAAAGATCAAATCAATATCAGAATTGCCAAGGGCAATAGGAGACACCAGAAAAGCATAATTACCCATCTTGACAGTGACATCAAGAACAATGAAGCAAGAATTCATTTGCAACCCCGGAGAAACCACAGTTAAGGATCTAGGCAACTCTTCACAACACATCTCATGCTTTGCAACAAAAGGTGTTGAAATGAATGAATGCGGTGCACCAGAATCAAATAAAACCTTTGCAGGAGAATCATTAATGAGGAGATTACCCATAATCACGTCTGAGGAGTTTTCTACTTCAGCTGCATTCACCATATTGACTCTCGCATACTTAGGATTGAACTTCACTATAGCATTGCTTGGAGGTTTGCCTGGAGGAGGAGGCGGAAGACGCAGCTGAGAGGTGCACTTGTTGGCATAGTGACCCTTCTGCCCACACTTGTGACAAGTAACATCTGTCGGCTGACGGAACTGCGCCCGAGGATTCCCTTGCTTCTGCTGCTGAAACCTCTGCTGAAAAGCTGGGTTGGGTGGGTGGGAAGAACCACGACCACCTGATTGCTTGAACTGCTGCGTGTGCCGAGGAGGAGGAGGAGACACCCAGTATTTATGTTGCTTCTGAACCACCTGAGTTGAGGAAGACGAGCTGGAATCTCTGAAATGCTTCTTCGAATTCTCCACCCTGAGCAAAGCTGCCTCAGCCTTGAGAGCCAAGTTGTAGAACTTATCAAACTCATCAGGATCATGCAAGGCAAGGGCTAGCTGCAAATCCTCTTTCAGACCACCTATGAACTGATAGATCTTGCTCTTCTGATCTGAAATGTCCTACAAGGCATATCGGGCTAGCTCGTGGAACTCGACGTTGTACTTGTACACGGAGTTACCACCTTGCTTCAAGGGCCTGAACTTCTCACACATCTCCTCCACAAAGCTAGACGGGATATAGTGGGACTTGATGTCTCTCAGAACTCATCCCAAGTGATCACTCTAGCACCCCTGGAGTCCTTCAACTGCTGCCACCAGCTCGATGCTTGCCCCTTCAGCTGGAATGTTGCAAACTTGACGAAATCCTCTGGACGGACATTGCTGCACTCAAAGTGTTTGTTCATGCCCCGAATCCAGTCCTGAGCGTCAAACGGCTGATCACACGATGTGAAGGTCTTCGGCTGGTTTGCCAGGATTTGACTCAGAGTAGCAAACTGATTACCACCATGGTTGAAGTTGCCTTGCTCCTGATTAGTCCTCTCTTGCAACAGCTCTATCAACATCTGAGTGTTAGCATTTGTTGCAGCCATCACCGCTTGCCAAGCCTCTGCAGGAGGAGGCGGTAGCGGCGGAGGAGGTGGTGGAGGGGGTGGTGGCGGCATCTCAGCACCCTCACGACCCGGATTCTGACGAGTTGGTGGAGCCATCCTGAAGACGGACAACACATTAGCCCGGAGAATAATATTGAAGGTAAAGCTGAATCAAAAGGCCGGAATATCTGAACAGGAATATTAGCAATTGCATTAGAACAAAATAGTAAGAATGCTTCCTCAAAGTGGTTGTCGACAAAATCTCATTAAAGACCACTTGCAAACCAAGTATGAGCTAGAACTGCTCGGAACAAACGTATGATCGAGATTTCATCCGATACCTTCGTGGATATGATCACACGGGCTTGAATTTAAAGTAGCCATCCTGTGCAAGGCAGTGCACACGACTTATGAAGCATCCCCGAGTCGTAGCAAGCTACAAGGACTCTTTAAGACACAACGAGAACCGCTGTAAGATGACCGCGAACAAACGTACCCACTGAATGTCGAATCCCAACCTCACATCATGCATCTGTAGGAAGATTGTCCTATAAGTCACTACTTGATTTCTCACCTATGAATTTCCGAAATATCTGGTCATGCAATCTGGTATACGGATACAAGGAGTAATATTTCACACAACTCCTATACTAACCCGTCCAGTGTATCACATTCGTCAACACATAACCAGAATCTCGGACCTTCATCTACTACAGACCCTCGTGATCACAACGATACAAAGTATGGCAGTACTCCCGAACAATCTGCACCAGTACTAGGGACATCGGGATTATCTCGCCACTACTAGTATTGAAGCAATTACGAACATCCTTCGTTCTCAGATACTAAGAAATCTGAATGATGGCGATGTGCACAAGAATCCCGTGGAGCTCAACTCCCCGGAAGAAATCAAGTCAGACAGGAGGCACCAAGACAGAACTCCGTCACATCAATATCATATAGATTGAAAAATACCCGCGTGATCCTAAAAAATTTTTGAGCGAGAAGAGGAGTAAAATTAAGATTTGCTAAGTCGAGAACCTCACCAGAGCATAGAAGAGGAGAAAAAAGAAACCTACTCTCCGATATAACTAGGACTCAAAACATTTTACTAGACTCGACTCAGCAAAGTTCGATCACACAAAGGCTCCTATGGTCGTAAGGCTCTAATTACCAACTTGTAATGACTAAGATGCGACCCTTTCCTATATAGGGGGCGATGCCCCAAAAGTGAAAGAGGCGCATCTAAGCGTTTCGCAAGCGAGATAATCATAGCAAATATCATAAATTAAGATTTACAAATAGGGCATACATTTGTCATCTGACATAGTAATGTAAGGTTTACATCCACACAATTATTCAGACAAGATAGTCCCGCTACGGGCTACATGAAACAAGTAAAAGACTATGATATCCCGCAAGCTCGCCCATGATCACGACCACGGCCTCAGTCCTCCGGATAGTTCAAGTACATACGATCGTTCTCCTAATCGTACTGCCACGCCAGCTGTGTGCCATCTGGATCTCCTGCGTCAGGCGTACCTGCACCTGTTGGGTGTTGTAGTAAACTGTGAGCCACGGGGACTCAGCAATCGGATGACCTTGGTACCGAAACCAGTCAAGTTATTAGGTGAGGAAGGTTCAGTGTTTAGGTTGCAGGATCCTAAGCATATATGGTGGCTAACTTACGAAGATCAGAGTTATTGATGTGGTGGTCTACGTGAGCGGTCGAAGTCTAGGTGATCACTAAGTGACCCTGAACACCTACTTACGTCAATCATAACCCCACCGTGTTCTCGATCGAAGAGAGGTTTTCGAAGGAGACAGTCACGGTTACGCACTCAGTGGACAGTTTTATTAGAGTTAATTCAAGTTATCTAGAACCGGATGTTAACAAATTATCAATGTTTGCCACATAATCGCGGGCATGGCTTTCCGAAAGATTCAACCCTGCAGGGGTGCTCCAACTAGTCCATCACAAATGATCACGGGCCGCAAAGTAATCCTCTATCACGAATCTCGTGATCTTGTCAGATTCCTTAGAGGAAAATCTCAACTTTGAGGAGACCCAAAGTTTCACCGGGATTCCTATACGCAAGATATATCGCTAAGGTAAGACAAATCTGGCAAGACCTCCCGACGTGTCGACGAACCCGATAGGAGTCGCGTATCTCGTTCTTAGGACACGACGGATTGTGCAAACTCCCGGTAGGCCAAACACAGAGTTGCCCCTAGTGCCCACCGGTGGTTGACAGGGTGGACCAACACTCATGAGGAGCACTGGCCCGGGTTGTTGATTAATTCCTCGGGGTAGCTATTCCCTATGCAGATTATTATTAGGTGATTAGCAAATTAAAACCAATGTTGGGTCCTCCCAGACGAGCCTTAACACTACACAATTTATCAAGGGGGTCCCCATAACAACCCCGAACGTGTTAAGAGCGATCAGTTATGGAATCAAACACCGATAGCCGAAACTAAGGCGGCAACAACGAAACAATTCACCCAGCAAAGGCTAGGCCTTCCGTCATTTACCAAGTATATAGGTGCATTAGTTAAATAGCAGTTTAATCATAACGATATCAAAATACTCATGTTATCACATGAGACAGTTGGTATGTGCAACTAGCAAAGCTAACCATTAGAAGCTAAGCAAGCCTACTTAGTAAAACAACATTAGCTCGGATGGGAAGGTGTTTGGGTTTCATGGCAATCTCAGGAGGCAATATATCAAGTGGTAGGCAGCGAGCATATATCGAAGAAAACGTGATTCTAAGCATAACAAAGCTAGATACGGTGTTAAGGTCACGGTCATCTTGCCTGTGATGTCTTCAGCTTGGAACTGCTCTTGATCGTCCTGCACGTACTCTCCAGAATCCACGTACTCGCTCTCCGATCCCGGTGCTACCCAATATAAAAATAACAGCCAATGAACACCAACACAACATGATGCAACATACAACATGATGCATGAGATGAGAATGAAGCATGCATCACTATCCTAGTCACTTGCATATGCATGAGAAGAGAAGATAAACTTCTGGACATAAATTCACACTAAGCTATATTTACATGCATGAAGATGGCATGAACAAGTGCATCACGATAAAACGATGCAAAAACATATAAAGAACGTTCAGAACGGAGCTACGGATCACCCGGAAACTACGAAACAAGATATGGAGTCCTATGGGTCAAATTCCACCACAAGCATACTCCAATGGCACTCTTCTGGTGTTCCCAGGTTTCCACATGATGAAACAAACAATTATAGGTGGGGTGGTGCAAATAAACTCACCACACCACCGACAATACCCACACAAGCTTCAAAACAACTAAAACATGCAATCTGTCCTAAACATCATCATAGTAGTTTGTCTACAACATTCAAAGTACCTACAACCACCCAAATGTGCCAAACAAGATATGTGACAAAAGCCATTCAAAAGCTCTACAAGCCTGAGCAAGAAGCTACTGCAAAGGCATCACACATGAGAAGATCTATGGACACAAACTTGGACAAAAATAATAGATTTCTGGAAGTTAGTGAAAATCTCATATTTTCAGCAGCTGCTTATGCTCTGAAGCATTTGGACAGCCTCCAAAATGATATGTGTAGGAAGTGAAAGTGCATGGGATTTAACAGAGAGCTAGACAAACCCAAAATCTCACAAACCTTAGTTTGTTGCATGGGTTGATTCCGAACACATGAGCTTGTGCAACCAAAACAACAAGGGAAGAAAATAACAACAGTTTCTCGGACTTAGTGAAAATCACAGATTTTCACTAAGCTGACTATTTCAGCCAAGTGTCAACTTTGACAAGGCACAACAACTTCATACAAACTCCTAAGTATAAAACAAAGACTCCATGTTGTAGAGGGGTTCACCCACTACTGCCACATCAAGGATTCATCCTCATAGGCCCAACACACCACATGGCACCAAGTTCTAAACATAACATCAAGACAGAAAAATGACAGTTTATGAAGTTGCTCCAAAGTAAAATATGATTCCACCAGTGGATTCCTGGGATGACTCTACCCCAAATACATATATAATACATGGGTATTTGCATGGAGCAAGTAGGCACAAAGCTAGCTTAAAAATCAACCTAGAAATCCACATAAGCATGTAAGAGCATTATCAAATGTGTAGAAATCATATGTAGCATGTCCTACTCCTACACATGCACCTATACAAGCCCATCTATCACTACATCACACCAAAGTGGCAAGCATGAGGGGTTAGCCCTCAGGCACAAGTGCATGGTGCACTGATGCCCACACACACACATGCATATCCACACTCACAAGCATACACTCACAAAACTACCACATACATACACTCACACACTCTAGGGGTTCAAAAGAACACCTCATGTTTACTAATGCAACCATGAGCACAATTTCTCATGTGTGTGTGACACACACACACATACACTACCACCACACACACACATATATGTGTTGGTGCATACTTGCACAACTATGTGGAGGTAACCCACACACTTACTCGCATGCACACACTAATGCATATGCCCTCATGCACACATACACACAAACACTACTCACTACACATGCATCACTACACACACATACACTAAACATGTGCACCTCCACCTTCTCACCACATACACCACAAACTAAAATAAAGGGGGGGTGAAACCCACTGGTTGTGATGAACACAAGTCTCACTTGATGCCCAAGCAAAGAATAATGCAAAGAAAAATTCAAAATAGCAAAAGAAAAAGAAACGGGGTGCACTGGGTCGAACCCAGGACCTCTCTGGTGCACAACAAGCACCACACCACTAGGCTAGCCCACTCCCTTCGACAGAGAGGAGGAGGGAAACAGGGTAACATCTACTATCGAGCTGCTGCACCACGAAACACAAAGAATTAAAAAGGGGCGCCTCTAGGACTCGAACCCACGACCACATCACCAACAATACCGCACCCTACCACTACGCTACACAATCAGATCTTAACAGAGAGGGGGGCGTTGCTCTTTTGAGCATCCCCCTCTAAACCTACTACAGATCACGGCGGCCAAAATAGGGGATGGTCTCCGGCGACGCTACGGCCAAAATTGGCAAGGGGGATCTAGCGTGGAGGAAGAGGAATCCACCAGGGACCCATTCCCATGCCAATTGCAGCAGGAGGAGGCCTGCTACGGTGGCGCACCAGAGCACTGCATCACGGCGGCACGGCGACAACAACGGCGATGCTACGCAACTAGGGGCTCTACGTGCGAGGGAAGAGGGAGAAGGAGGAGAAGCTGCTCACCCTGGAGTACTCGGGGAAGGTTAGCTACGACGTAGAGGAAGCAGAGGCGCGGCTTGAGGACGTTCTTCTCCGGCCCGACGGAGTCGTCGTGGAGGGAGCACCAGAGAGGGGGGGTCCACCCCTCTAGCAATGGGAACGGGGCGACGGGAGGTGCCCCATGCTTGCGGACACCTCGGACGCCGCGGGGAGAGGCTGCCGGCGACGAGAGGAACGCGGATTGGAGGGTGGCGAACCTCTCAACCTCTGAATCTACTGGCTTACCTGACGAGGGAGAGGGAGATAGATGGGAGCGAGATGTGGCGGCGGCTAGGAGGAACCCTAGATGGCCCAGACGTCGAGGGGGGGGGAATAAATTGGCGGATGGGACGGCCTCGACGTTCGTGAGACGACGACGCGCTCGCTCTCTCTCTCTCTCTCTTTCTCTCTCGGGTCTGACGGAAAGTCGGCGAGGAGGGAGACACCGTCAGAGAAGAAAGAAGGAGCGGGGGGAGATGGGCTGCGATGCGAGAGAGCAAGAGAGATGGGCCTGGGATGGGAGAGATCCCATCCAGTGGCGCCAAATAGAAAGAAAGGAAAAAACAAACCGCATCAAGAAATAAACTCCTAGGGACATCTAGGTTTGCAAAAATAAATATAAAATGACCCTGGTCATAAGGGAATTATGACCCAATTAAATAAAATAGCAAGATGATTTTTGGAGCAATAAAATATTTACAAAACAGAATTATTTTAATCTGTTTTGTGAATATAACCCCACTTAAGCAAAGTTTTAAAACACCCTAGTCACATCACCACAACCACAAGAAAAGGCTCTAAAAGAACTACATTTTAAAATCAGGTTTGGAGCAAGTAAATTTGAGCTCAAAAGAATAGAGAGAAAGGGCCTTTAAAATCTAGTTTGAAACTAAAATAGTTTCAAACTCAAGCTTGCAAACACCACATCATCATCACATAACACATGCACTCATCACACCAACACCACCAACAACAACACCACACAAGGAGAAGACAAGATGCATTGAATGAAATGATGCATGAGAGAAGACATCAAAGTAAGCCACATGATCACATGAAATGATAACACCAAGCATGACATCATGGATCCAAACATGGCAAGGTTTCCAAATATGGCAAGGTTACACTTGGGGCATTACAGTAGAACACAAAAAATAACAAAACTATTGGGTTTCCTCCCAACAAGCATTATCGTTTTATGCCCCTAGCTAGGCATAATGCATAGTTTCAAGTAATGCGATCCTTGACATTCAGTCCATGAGTGCACTCATGATAGATTCATAAGGTGGTTTAATTATATTCCTAGGGAAGTGTTCCATCCCTTTTTGTAATGCGTATTAGAATCTTATGTTTCCCTCTTTCATATCAATAATGGCACATATAGTTCGTAAGAAGGGTCTACCAAGTATAATTGACAAGACAGTTCGCATTAAATATCAAGCACAATGAAATATAGAGGTAAATAATTTATATTAGCAAGAATAAGAACATCATTTATTGTACCCAAAGGTTTCTTAGTGGTAGAATTTGCAAGATGCAATTTAAGGGAACAATCTTGTATATCAGTGAGACCAAGCACATCACAAAGAGATTTATATATAGTTGAAACACTAGCACCAAGGTCCCAAAGGGCATTACATTCATATTCTTTAATCTTGATTTTTATAGTATGTTCCCATTCATAATGCAATTTCCTAGGTATAGAAAGTTCTAGTTCAAGTTTCTCCTCATGAGTTTTTATCATCGCTTCTACGATATGTTTAGTAGAAGATTTATTTTGATCATAGGCATTGGGTGAGCTAATAATGGATTGCAACAAGGAAATACATTAAAACAAAGAACAACTCTTTAATTAAAGTCCTTGTAATCCAAGATATTGGGCACATCACTAGTTAAAGTCTTAACCACTCCAAACCCATTTTTTTCATTTTTATCATTAGGATCATCACCGTCCGAACAAATGGGACACCTTCTAGGTAAAGTTGACTCATTGCAGTCCCTTTATCATAAATTTTCAGATTAGTAAATAAATATTCAACAAGAGAAAAAATAATAATTTTCATATGTTCATCATTATTACGATAAAAACCGGGTGGAAGAGCTTTTTCTAAGAATTCTCGCTTAGCTCGCAACCTAGTGTCCTCGCCTTGATTTCATTAATAAAGACTTGGATAGATTTAATAGAATCGTTAATATCATACTTGGGTGAATTTTTTATTTTTTTAAGAGTTTCCACACCATAAGCAATTATATTCATATTTCTACTAGTATTGAAAACTTTTTGAGAACTAATAAATTATTTAATGGTGTTCTAAAGATTAGAGGGTATCATACTATTATTAGTAAAATAGCTTCCATAGTAATTACCATAATTATTGGAGGAATTACCGGTATATGGTCTAGCAATGAAATTTTCTCTATAAGCATTGTTGTTGAAATTATTTCGAGACACAAAGTTAACATCAATAGCATTATTATTTTGATCAATAAAGGTAGATAAAGGCATATACTTGGGATCAACATGATCATGAATACCAGCAACCATATTCATAAGAGCATCCATCTTATCACTCAAAATGGCAATTTCTTCAACACAATTTACCTTTTTACCAGTTGGAGCTCTTTTGGTGTGCCATTCAGAAGAATTTATAATGATATTATCTATAAGTTTGGTGGACTCTCCTAATGTCACCTCCATAAAGGTCCCACCTGCAGCAGAATCTAGTAGATTTCTAGACACACAGTTCAGCCCCACATAGAAATTTTGTATGATCATCCATAAACTCAAGCCATGTGCGGGACAATTTCTAATAATCAATTTAATTATTTCCCATGTTTTTTGAAACATATTCTTGCTCATTTTATTTAAAATTCATAATTTGATTATGAAGAGAGATAATCTTAGAGGGGGAAAATACTTGGCAATGAAAGCATCTTCAGGGGCGGAGCCAGGATTTCAACATAGGGGGGGGGCGAAGAACAAACTCAAACACACAAAAGACATAACTTAAAAATATTTAAAGTCTTGAATATTGTAGTGTATCAAAGATGTAATAGTATAAGCTTTACAACAACAAAAAACTACATTTCTTCTAGTTTGAACGAAGATCTACGCCCCCAGCCGACCGATCGAACAAATCAATAATCTCATTAACATTGAACTTTGCAGCTATTTCCTTTCCAATGTATACAACCATGTAATGTCGAAGAAAATCATCACCCATTTTACTTCGGAGACACGTTTCGATAACCTTCATTGCTGAAAAAGCTCTCTCCGCAGTTGCAGTTGACACCGGGAGAGTGATGATCAATCGCAATAATCTATCTCCATTGGATACACAGAAGCTTTACCTGTTTTATGCAATGCAACGGTCAAATCAGCAAGTGATGACGAAGATTTCAGTTCTGGATGGTTGTGAACATCTAGCTGATAGTGTGGAAGTTGTGACTCCAGATGGGCCTGCTCTTGACTAGAAAAATCCGCTGGATAATTTTTTTCCAGAAGCCTGCAAATCTTTGACATGTCAAATGACTCATGCCTTGGATCCAATGATGTGCAGAGTGTCATCAGCTTTGTAGTCTGAACACTAAAACGGTCATTTAGCTCCACCAATTGTTGATCGATCGCCACAATAAACACATCAGCTTTGTAGTGGTGAAGCACAGTGATGTTATTATGTTTATTCCGAGACTTAGTAACATCAACATACCTGCAAATTACAAATACAATATATGTGTTAGTAAAGCATGTGTGATTAATATATTATTCTTTATACAAATAGAGGAAAGGGGCGTACTTGCGACTCATATCGGGGATCTCAACTTCGTGCTTCGTACAAAAGTTCTTAACCTCCTCTATGAGAGGTTCCCATCCTTCTTCTCTTAGATCAGCAAGGAGCACCTTAGTGTTTGATAGTGTATCTAATGCATTCAAAATGTCCAAAGATTTCTTCTGGAGTGTTTGCCATAAGACATCTGTGATTTTCATAATCCTCTCCATGAGGTGTAAAATGAAAACAAAATCAAAAGAAACAATTATCCTTAGGGCACCTCCAGCATCTCCACGGGAATATTTTGTGACCGAACGATCATTCGCTATACTTCGCAGGACTGTAACTGTAGCACCAAACATCTTCCTTAAGCTCTGAATTGACTTGAAGTGTGAACTCCATCTATTATCTGCTGGTCTCTGTAAAGAGCCTATCTGGTTTGCCCCTTTTCCCGTATCAAGCTCCCCGAGTTCAATTTCACGTGCAATCTCGGCGGCTTGGTTTGCTAGTAACTCATCATTGCGTTTAGGTGAAGCACTAACAACACTTATGACAAAATTGGCATGTTGAAAAAAATTATGCACTTCATGTACCTCTCGAGAAGCTGCAACAAGGGCCAATTGAAGTTGATGCGTCATACAATAAATGTAGTATGCAAAAGGGGACTCCTTCAGAATTAAAGCCTTCAATCCGTTCCACTCCCCTCGCATATTGCTCGCCCCATCATAGGCTTGACCTCTGATATCTTCCACATTTAAATTGTTATCTGCTAGGATAGCGCAAATTGTCTCCTTGAGAGTCAATGCAAGAGTGTCATTCACATGAATGACATCAACGAAACGCTCCTGTATAAACCCTTCAGTGTCGGGAAACCGGAGGACCAATGCCATTTGCTCTTTTTTGGATTCATCGCGAGCTTCGTCAACCATTATACAAAATTTGCTATCACCTATTTCTTCTCTAATTGTTCTTTGCACCTTCCGAGAAAGTATACTAAGAATTTCCTGTTGAACAAAATGGGATGTGTACTTCACATTTCCAGGAGCATTTTCCAAGACAACATCTTTCACCTCCTTGTTATAAGAAGCCAAAAGTTTTACCAGTTCAAGGAAATTACCCCGGTTAATGGATCCTGGAGATTCATCATGGCCTCTAAAAGCACAAGCCTGGAATGTTAACCACATGCATCATATCATATAATTGTTTTGTTAGGATATTACAACATATAGAATATTTTAAAGATTCTAACAAAAGATGGAAAAAAATATTGCTTACCGGATAGTCAATTGTAACTTTGAGCCTTAGTCTTGCATCTAAAATCGTTTTTGCGGATGCTTTCACAAACACCTTATCGATATGAGTCATGTTGTTTTTAAAATTTTCATAACAACGAACCGAGAAGTTATGGGCTGAACCAGCATTACCCACATGAGTTAAAAAAGCACACTCTTTCCCGTTATTCACCTTCTTCCACCTATCAAAGCCCAATACAGTAAATGTTTCTCAGCCGCAGTTTCCAATTGGCTTTCTTGAGAAGAGGAAACAATGGAAGCAATATGCACGCTTTGTGTAAGGTGAAAACTCGAGCCATTCAAAATCCTTAAACCAACTGTACTGGAAACGCCGATGATGTTTTGGTGGATCATCATTATATGGTTACTCTCTCATGTATGGCATGTAACGACCTTCAGCAATATAGAATTGATGTGCTTCATTTTGCTTCTCAAGAGGAAGTTCCCACATCTGTTTGCGCTTTCCAGGGTCTTGCTCAAACGGTGTGCTTCCGATTCTTTGTTGTTCTAGAACTTCCACACATGCCTCAATATTTTGCTCAGGGGGTGGCATATCAACTAAACTAAGATTGGTGGCATTATGACCAATGGGTTGATCTATGGCATCTACCATCATGGTTGCATTTGCATTTTCAACTGTAGAGTTTGTAGTAATTGGCTTTAAAAAATTACTTATGAGTGGTGTCTTCCTCTTCCTCATGACCTATGGAGTTCTCACATTAGTAAAAAATAAATACGTAAATATGTATCAATGTATGAACATGTAGTGTAGACAGTAGCCATCACAATGACAGTAAAGAAAAGCCATCCCAAGCTCCTGCCCAAGTCCCAACGAGTCAACGACAACAGCCTGCAGCCATCCAACTATCCAAGAGACCAAGACTCCAAGAGATCAACGACAGCAGCAGGTTCACATTACATTTACCTGTGGGTTGTAGCTGTCTCGCAGTGTTATCCGGCGACGGGCGGACCGGCGGAGCACGGCAGCGGGCGGCGCGACGGCGGAGCACGGCGGCCGGCGGCGCGACGACGCCTCAATGGAACCCTAGGGCTAGCGGCAGTGCCCCAACGCGATCACAGAGAAAAGCTACGTACAGATTCCTGGAGCGATACATGCAGCCTGGCTTCCTTCCCTTGCGTTCTGGGCTTGAGAGTAATTAAGCCCATATATAATATTTTAGCCACATGATTAAGCCCATAATGTTAATACTAGTCCCCTCTACAGTTAGTTGGGGGCCGAACCATGGGGGGTCTGGCCCCCGCTCGCCCCCCCCCCCCACATTCCCTCCGCCACTGAGCATCTTTACACTTATCCCATGTTCCAATACTATTACTTGGTAAAGATGAAAACCAAGATTTAGCTTTGTCTCTTAATGAAAAGGATACAGTTTATATTTGAAACCATGTTCTTTTTCATTTTCATATCACATAACTCAACAAAAGTATTGAGATGTGAAGCCGGATCCTCATTAGGACTTCAGAAAATTGCTCTTTCATGACAAGATTTAGCAATGCAACATTAATATCATAAAACTCTGCACTAGTGTTGTTGGTATAGGAGTACTAATAAAATTATTATTAGTAGTATTCTATAATCCACACAACTTGTTATTGTCTTGAGACATAGTGACGAAACAGGCAAAGTAACAAGTGAAACAACTAAACTAGCAAGTATAGCAAGCAAAGAAGTGAACTAGAAAAGATAAATATTTTTGTGTTTTTGATATTTTTATGCAAGAAAATATAACAAAAAATAAAAAGTAGAATAATTAAATGATAATTTGCGTGAAGGTACTTGATAGTAATTTGGTGACACTCCCCAACAAGAGCGCCAAAAATTCTTCATGCTACTTGTAAACTGCATTAGGATTTTCCCGGAAGAGGAAGGGAGATGCAGCACAGTCGGGATAAGAACTTACCTTAGTGAGAATTAAGGTTATCGTACCAATATGAGGACCACACAAGTTCTCATCTTCATTGCCTACACAGAAAAGAGCACGCACTTGCACCCAACGTGGGCAAGAGGGTTGTGAGTCTCCTTGAAGTCGTTACTTGCAGGCGATAAGTAGTGATAGATAGATAATATAAATATAAAATAAAATAGCAATAAATGAAAAGAAGCAATATTTTTGTTTTTTGAAATATATTTGCAAAGATCCGGGGCCATAGTTTTTGCTAGAGGCTTCTCTCTCAAAGAAAGCATACGATGGGTAAACAAATTATTGTTGAGCAATTGATACAAAATCACATAGTAATGCAATATTTATTCATGGTGATCATAATATATATAGGCATCACATCCATAAGCAAGTAGACCAACTCCTGCGTTTATTTACTACTATTACTCCATCCATCGACCGCTATACAACATGCATCTAGAGTATTAAGTAAAACGGAGTAATGCTTGGGGCAAAATGACATGATGTAGACAAGGTAAACTCAACTAATATGAATAAACCCCGTCATTTTATCCTTAATGGCATCAATAGAACATGTCATGTCCCTTTTTGTAACTGGGATTGAGCACCGCAAGATTGAACCTATTACAACGCATCACTCCCGCTCAAGATAAATCAATCTAGTTGGCCAAACCAAACCAATAGATTGGAGACAAATGAAGCTATCATAATAATGCATGTATATAACCAGGAAATATTCAAAATAATTTCAAGAATAATCTAAACATAAACCCACAATTCATCGGATCCCAACAAACACACCGCACAAGAGTGATTACATAAGATACATCATCATGGGAATCGTAGTGATCTTGGTAATGAAGAACATAGAGAGAGACAACCATCTAGGTACTAACTACAGACACGTAGTTGTATGGTAAACTACTCACACATCACCATGGGAGCAGCAAGGTTGATGTAGAGCCCCCCCCCCCCCCCCCCCGTGGTTGATCCCCCCTCCGGCAGGGCAATGGAACAGGGCTCCAGATGGGATCGCGACAAAACATAAACTTACGATGGCGAAAAAAGTGTTTTGGGTAGATCTGTGGTGTTTTCCCAAGATATTAGAATTTGTAGGAGTGGAGGTAGCGCAAGGGGCGTCGGGAGGTGGCCCCTTGTCCAAAACAAATCATCAAAAAGTTTTGTTGCATTTGGACTCCGTTTGCTACTAATTTTGTAAAAAGCAAAAAAACACGCAGAAAACAACAATTGGCACTGGGCAATGGGTTAATAGGTTAGTTCTCAAAAATGATATGAACACAATAAAGTAATGCATATAAAGCATCCGAGATTGATAATATAATAGCATGGAACAATCAAGAAATGTAGATGCATTGGAGACGCATCACCCCCTCCTTCTTCTTCCTTGGTCTCCACCCTAGATGGGAGCAGAGTTCCCCCTCTCGTCCATGGCCTCCATGCCTCGAGGAGGGCAGGAGCCTCTTCAGGATTCGATCTCTCTCTCTGTTTCTCTTCTATATTCCTCACTCTTTTATGGCACCCTCACCATTTCTTAAATATCCGGAGATCCTTTACTCCGATTGGGCTGAAATTTTGATGGATTTTTCTGAGGAAATTAGCTTTCTTGCAGCGAACCAAGGGCCCCAACCGACTTACGAGGTGGTCCCAAGCCATGAGGGCGTGACCACCAATTAATATTCTATCAAGTTCTATCGACCACCAATATAACTCTATGCAGACTAAGGCTTACTTTACCTAGAACAAGTATGAAACTATTTTGTGAGAATAAAACTAAGAGTACTCTGTGAGATACTAAAAGTTTATTGTTTAGTAGAGAGGTTTCTGTAAATACAAGAGAAAGATTGTCGATAGGCAATTGAATCTAAGACGATAGATACTTATCATATGCAATGAAGGATAGGCATACGCTAACAAACTTTCCATATTTGGATCATATGCAATGAAGGAGAGGCATACGCTAACAAACTTTCCATACTTGGATCATATGGACTTACGATTGGACCTCTAGCAAGCATCCACAACTAGTAAAGATCATTAAGGTAAAACTCAACAATAGAATTAAGTAACAAGTCCTCTTTACTCCCATACACAAACAACCCCCTTATTCGAGTTTGTGTTTCACTCACTCAAAAACCCACTATAAGCAAATCATGAATGTATTACAAACCCTACAATGGTAATCCCTCACGCTTGCGCGACACGGATGACACCATAGGACATCACCATATTTGTTGGGGATCGTAGTAAATTCAAAAAAATTCCTACGCCATGCAAGGATCTATCTATGGAGAAACCAACAACGAGGGAGGTTATAGAAAAACTTCATACCTTTGAAGATCGCTAAGCGGAAGCGTTACTAGAACGCGGTTGATGGAGTCATACTCGAAGTGATTCACCTCGCAGTGGATTCCGATCTATGCTCCGAACGTCGGCGCCTCTGCGTTCAACACACGTGTCGCCCGGTGACGTCTCCAACGCCTTGATCCAGCAAGGATGGAGGATAGGTTGAGGGAGAGGTCCGGCTGCACGACGACATGGTGACGGTGGAGCTACATGGTACTCCGGCAGAGCTTCGCTAAGCACTACGAAGGACGACGAGGAGGAGAAGTATGGCTGCGCCGTGGAGAGATCAATTGTGTGTCTCAAAAGGGCCAAAACCTCAAGTATATATAGGAGGAGGGAGAGAGAGGGCTGCCATGGCCCCTCCTCCAAGGAGGAGAGGTTGGGCCGAACTAGGGAGGAGTCCACCTCCCACAAGGGAGGTGGATCCCTTCCTTTTAAATCCTCTTTTGCCTTATCTCCTTATCCCTAGCCGCATGGGCCTTTAGGGAAGGCCTTGCCCAGCCCAATAAGGGATGGTCCACCTCCTCTAAGAGCCCATGAAGTCCTTTGGTCGTCACACCCCTCCCCAGGGTCCTCCGGCACCCTCCCGGCACTCCCGGTACACTACCGATGAGCCCGAAACTTTTCCAGTGACCAAAATAGGACTTCCTATATATCAATCTTTACCTCCGAACCATTCTAGAGCTCCTCGTGACGTTCGAGAACTCATCCGGGACTCCAAACAACCTTCGGTAACCACATACAGTATTTCCTTATAACCCTAGCGTCATCGAACCTTAAGTGTGTAGACCCTAAGCGTTCGGGAGACATGCAGACATGACCGAGACATCTCTCCGGCCAATAACCAATAGCGGGGTCTAGATATCCATGTTGGTTCCCACATGTTCCACGATGATATCATCGGATGAACCACGATGTCAAGGATTCAATCAATCCCGTATGCAATTCCCTTTGTCTATCGGTATGACACTAGCCCGAGATTTGATCGTCGGTATCTCTATATCTTGTTCAATCTCGTTACCGGCAAGTCTCTTTACTCGTTCTGTAACACATCATCTCGTGGCTAACTCCTTAGTCACACTGAGCTCAATATGATGATGGATTACCGAGTGGGCCCAGAGATACCTCTCCGTCACACGGAGTGATAAATCCCAATCTTGATTTGTACAACCAACAGACACTTTTGGAGATACCTATAGTGCACCTTTATAATCACCCAGTTACGTTGTGAAGTTTGATACACCCAAAGCACTCCTACGATATCCGGGAGTTGCACAATCTCATGGTCTAAGGAAATGATACTTGACATTAGAAAAGCTTTAGCAAACGAACAACACGATCTAGTGCTATTCTTAGGATTGGCTCTTGTCCATCACATCATTCCCCAATGATGTGACCCCGTTATCAATGACATCCAATGTCCATGATCATCTATTGATCAACGAGCTAGCCAACTAGAGGCTCACTAGGGACACATTGTGATCTATATATTCACACATGTATTACGATTTCCGGTTAATACAATTATAGCATGAATAATAGAAAATTACAATGAACTAGGAAATATAGTAATAACCACTTTATTATTGCCTCTAGGGCATATTTCCAACAGTCTCCCACTTGCACTAGAGTCAATAATATAGTTATATTGTGATGAATCGAACACCCATAGAGTTTTGGTGTTGATCATGTTTTGCCCGTGGAAGAGGTTTAGTCAATGGGTCTGTGACATTCAGATCTGTATGTACTTTACAAATATCTACATCTCCATCCTGGATGTATCCACGAATGGAGTTGAAGCGGTGCTTGATGTGCTTGGTATTCTTGTGAAACCTGGGCTCCTTTGCAATGGAAATAGCTCCAGTGTTGTCACAGAACAAAGTCATCGGGCCCGACGCATTTGGAATCACTCCTAGGTCGGTGATGAACTCCTTCATCCAGACTCCTTCCTGTGTTGTTTCTGAAGCAGTTATGTACTCCGCTTCACATGTAGATGCCGCCACGACGCTTTGTTTGCAACTGCACCAGCTAACTGCCCCATTATTCAAAATGTACACGTATCCGGTTTGTGACTTGGAGTCATCCGGATCTGTGTCGAAGCTAGCATCGATGTAACCCTTTACGACGAGATCTTCGGCACCTCCATAAACGAGAAACATATATTTAGTCCTTTTGAGGTACTTTAGGATATTTTTGACCGCTGTCCAGTGATCCACTCCTGGATCACTCTGGTACCTCCCTACCAAACTTATGGCAAGGTTCACATCAGGTCTGGCACACAGCATGTCATACATGATAGAGCCTATGGCTGAAGCATAGGGGACGGTACTCATCTTTTCTCTATCCTCCGCCGTGGTCGGTCGTTGAGTCGCACTCAACCTCACACCTTGTAATACAGGCAAGAACCCCTTCTTAGCCTTCTCCATATTGAACTTCTTCAATATCCTGTCAAGTTATGTGGTTTGTGAAAGACCTATGAGGCGTCTCGATCTATCTCTATAGATCTTGATGCCTAATATGTAAGCAGCTTCTCCAAGGTCCTTCATTGAAAAACTCTTATTCAAATAGGCCTTTATGATTTCCAATAGTTCTATATCATTTCCCATCAACAGTGTGTCCTCCACATATAATATGAGAGATGCTACAGAGCTCCCACTCACTTTCTTGTAAATACGGGCTTCTCCATATGTCTGTATAAACCCAAACTCTTTGATCACCTCATCAAAGCGAATGTTCCAACTCCGAGATGCTTGCACCAGCCCATAGCTGGAGCGCTGGAGCTTGCATACCTTGTTAGCATTGCTAGGATCGACAAAACCTTCCGGCTCTATCATATACAATTCTTCTTTAAGAAAGCCGTTTAGGAATGCTGTTTTGACGTCCATTTACCAGATTTCATAATCTTAAATGCGGCAATTGCTAACATGATTCGGACCTACTTCAGCATCGCTACGGGTGAGAAGGTCTCATCGTAGTCCATCCCTTGAACTTGTCGATAACCTTTAGCGACAAGTCGAGCCTTATAGATGGTCACATGACCATCCGCGTTAGTCTTCTTATTGAAGATCCATTTGTTCTCTATGACTCACCGATCATCGGGCAAGTCCACCAAAGTCCATACTTTTTTCTCATACATGGATTCTATCTCGGATTCCATGGCCTCAAGCTTTTTCTTGGAATCCGGGCCCGCCATCGCTTCTTCATAGTTCAAAGGTTCACTATTTTCCAACAACATGATTTCCTTGACAGGATTGCCGTACCACTCTGGAGCGGAACGTACCCTTGTCGACCTTCGAGGTTCAATAGCAACTTGATCCTAAGTGTCATGATCATCATCATTAACTTCATCTCTAGCCGGTGCAGGCGCCTCAGAAACATTTTCTTGCGCTGCGCTACTCTCCGGTTCGAGAGGAGGTGCAATTACCTCATCAAGTTCTATTTTCCTCCCACTTACTTCTTTCGAGAGGAACTCTTTCTCTAGAAAGGATCCATTTCTAGCAACAAAGATATTGCCTTCAGCTCTAAGATAGAAGGTGTACCCAATAGTTTCCTTAGGGTATCCTATGAAGACACATTTTCCGCTTTGGGTTCAAGCTTCTGTGGTTGAAGTTTCTTCACATAAGCATCGCAACCCCAAACTTTCAGAAACGACAGCTTAGGTTTCTTGCTAAACCATAATTCATACGGTGTCGTCTCAACGGATTTATACGGTGCCCTATTTAAAGTGAATGCGGCAGTTTCCAATGCATATCCCCAAAATGATAGCGGTAAATCGGTAAGAGACATCATAGATCATACCATATCCAATAGAGTGTGATTACGATGTTCAGACGCACCATTATGCTGCGGTGTGTTAGGCGGCGTGAGTTGTGAAACAATTCCCCATTTCCTTAGGTGCGTGCC
This sequence comes from Hordeum vulgare subsp. vulgare, assembly GCF_904849725.1. NCBI lineage: Eukaryota > Viridiplantae > Streptophyta > Magnoliopsida > Poales > Poaceae > Hordeum > Hordeum vulgare. Next base: position 527,591,422 of record NC_058519.1, read on the forward strand.
AAACTCGTGACTTAAATATTCTCCTCCACGATCAGATCGTAGAAACTTTATTTTCTTGTCACGTTGATTCTCCACCTCATTCTGAAATTCCTTGAACTTTTCAAAGGTTTCAGACTTGTGCTTCATTAAGTAGACATACCCATATCTACTCAAATCATCAGTGAGGGTGAGAACATAACGATAGCCTCCGCGAGCTTCAACGCTCATTGGACCGCATACATCGCTAGGTATTATTTCCAGTAAGTTGGTTACTCGCTCCATTATTCCGGAGAATGGTATCTTGGTCATCTTGCCCACGAGTCATGGTTCACATGTGTCAAATGATTCAAAATCAAGAGACTCCAAAAGTCCACCCGTATGGAGTTTCTTCATGCGCTTTACGCTGATATGACCAGGGCGGTAGTGCCACAAGTATATGGGACTATCATTATCAACCATGCATCTTTTAGCACTCACACTATGAATATGTGTATCATCACGATCGAGGTTTGATGTCCGTTATGCTACTGCACAAAAGACCTTCTGGTGGCGCCAGAAATGGGCATGTTAACGGCACCAGGAATCCTTCTGCGTTGGTATTCCCTCAAAGCAGAGAGGATGATGTAGCATAGCGGAGGTAAGTATTTCCCTCAGTTTGAGAACCAAGGTATCAATCCGGCGGAGGAGTATCTCAAGATCCTGCACAAACACAAAAACTTGCACCCAACGCTATGAAGGGGTTGTCAATCCCTTATAGATTGTTTGCCAAGTGAGAACTGAAAGCAACAAAGTAACAAAGCAAAGTAAAAGCGGAGTTGTAAACGATGGATGTGAATAGACCCGAGGGCCGTAGTGTTTACTAGTGGCTTCTCTCATGAAAGCAAGTAGACGGTGGGTGAACAAATTACTGTCGAGCAATTGATAGAACTGTGCAGAGTCATGACGATATCTATGCAATGATTATTTCTATAGGCATCACATCCGAAACAAGTAGACCGATACTTTCTGCATCTACTACTATTACTCCACACGTCGACCGCTATCCAGCATGCATCTAGTGTATTAAGTCCATAAGAACAGAGTAACGCCTTAAGCAAGATGACATGATGTAGAGGGATAATCTCAAACCAATGATAAAAACCCCATCTTTTGACCCTTGATGGCAACTGCTTGATGTGTGCCTTGCTGTCCCTACTATCACTGGGAAAGGTCACCACATGGCAGAACCCAAAACCAAGCACTTCTCCCATTGCAAGAATCATAGATCTAGTTGGCCAAACGAAACCCAAGACTCGGAGAGACTTACAAGGATATCAAATCATGCATATAAGAAATAGACAAAGACTCAAATATATATCATAGATAATCTGATCACAAGTCCACAATTCATCGGATCTCGACAAACACACCGCCAAAGAAGATTACATCGGATAGATCTCCATGAAGATCATGGAGAACTTTGTATTGAAGATCCAAGAGAGAGAAGAAGCCATCTAGCTACTAACTACGGACCCGTAGGTTTGAAGTGAACTACTCACGAGTCATTGGAGGGGCGATGATGATGATGAAGAAACCCTCCAACTCCAAAGTCCCCTCTGGCAGGGCGCCGGTAAGGGTCTCTAGATGAGATCTTGCGGAAACGGAAGCTTGTGGCGGCGGACAAGTATTTTCGAGGCTCCCCTGATTTTTTGCGGAATATTTGGGAATTTATAGGCCAAAGACCTAGGTCAGGGGGTGGCCAGGGAGGCCACAAGCCTGCCCACCGCCGCCTCCCCCTGGTGGCGGAGTGGGGGCTTGTGGGCTCCCTGGAGCCCACCTGTCTTGGCCCAAAAGCCCCCTGGACTTCTTCCGTCCTGGAAAAAATCATTTGGGGGTTTTTCTTCCGTTTGGACTTCGTTCCAAAATCAGATCTGAAAAGAGTCAAAAACACGGAAAAAAACAGGAACTGGCACTTGGCACTGAATTAATAAGTTATCCCCAAAAAGATATAAAAAGGTACATAAAACATACAAAGAAGGCAAGATAACAGCGTGAAAACATCAAAAATTATAGATATGTTTGAGACGTATCAAGCATCCCCAAGCTTAACTCCTGCTCATCCTCGAGTAGGGAAGTGATAAGAATGAATTTTTGATGCTTTCATGCTACCTAGCATTGGTGTCCTTTGTAATTCCTCTTATGTGACATGAATGTTCAGATCCATTAGATTCAGAACAATAGTTTTCTATTGACGTGGAAGCAATAATAATTCAAGCAAACTAGCAAGGTAATCATGAACTTTCAAAATAACAAGGCCAAAAGAAAGTTATCCCTACAAAAGCATATAGTCTGGCTATGCTCTATTATCATTGCACAACGAATTTAAATCATGCACAACCCCGGTATTGGCCAAGTAATTGTTTCACACCTTTACTTTCTCAAACATTTTCAACTCTCACGCAATACATGAGCGCGAGCCATGGTTATAGCACTATAGATGGTGTGGAATGTGGCGGAGGTTGCAAGACAAAAAGGAGAAGATAGTCACATTAACTAGGCATATCAATGAGCTGTGGAGATGCTCATCAATATATATCAATGTGAACGAGTAGGGATTGCCATGCAAATGATGCACTAGAGCTACAAGTATGTGAAAACTCTTAAAGTAAACTAGTGGGTGTGCATCCAACTTGCTTGCTCACGAAGACCTAAGGCAATTTTGAGGAAGCCTATCATTGGAATATACAAGCCAAGTTATATAATGAAAATTTCCCACTAGCTATATGGTGGTGACAAAACGAGAGACTCTCGATCATGAAGATCATGGTGCTTAATATGCACAAGTGTGGAAAAAGTGGTAGCATTGTCCCTTCTCTCTTTTTCTCTCATTTTTTGGTGGGCTCTTTGGCCTCTTTTTTTTATGGGCTTGTTTGGCCTCTTTTATTTCCTCACATGGGACAATGCTTCAATAATGATGATCATCACACTTTCAACTCAAAACTTAGAGCAACTATGACTCTATATGGAATGCCTTCGGTAGTGTACCGTGACAATGATCTAGCATGGCATAGACAGCAATGGAAACAGCATGCTAGCTATCTTACAATCATGCAAAGGCAAAGTAGACGTGGTGGCACATGTCATGGTGGTAGTTGCATGGCAATATATCTCGGAATGACTTTTGAAAAAGCCATAGTAGGTAGGTATGGTGGTTGTTTTGAGGGAGGCTAATGGTGGGTTTTGTGCACCGGCGAAAGTTGCACGACAGTAAGAAGATAGTGATGGTGAAAGGTGAAAGTGCATCTAAACCATGGACTCAACATTAGTCATGAAGAAGTCATATACTTGTTGCAAAAATTTTATTAGTAATCGAAACAAAGCATTCAACGCATACTCCTAGGGGAAGGGTTGGTAGGTATAAACCATCGCGCGATCCCGACCGCCACGCAAAGGATGACAATCAAAAGACTAATCATGCTCAGACTTCATCACATAGCGGTTCACCATACGTGCATGCTACGGGAATCACTAACTTCAACACAAGTATTTCTAGATCCACAACACCTTACTAGCATGACTTCAATATTACCATAACCACAACTCAAAACTAATTGAGATGAATCAAACTTCTCTAACTATTCAATGCACATGAAGATGGAAGTTTTCGTATCCCTTTGGATAACTACCCCTTTTGAGACTACTTTCAAAGCACAGATCAAATACCAAGCCAAGCACCGCTGTGCTCTAAAAGATATAAGTGAAGCACACAGAGCAAAAGTATCTATCTCAAAAGATATAAGTGAAGCACATGTGAGCTGAATTGTCTACCAAAAGATATAAGTGAAGCTCGACAAAATCATGGTGTGTGCATGTCTCTCTCTCTAGGTGTGCAGCAAGGATGATTGTGACACAACAAAAATAAAAGACTCCCACGATACAAGATGCTCCAAGCAAAAACACATAACATGTGGTGAATAAAAATATAGCCCCAAGTAACGTTACCGATGGATTGAAGACGAGAGACGGGATGCCTTCCCGGGGCATCCCCAAGCTTAGGCTTTTACGGCATCCTTGAATCTCTTGGGGTTCCTTGGGCATCCCCAAGGTTGAGCTCTTGCCACTCTTTATCTCTTTTTCCATAAGAACTTCACCCAAAACTTGAAAACTTCACAACACGAAACTTAAACAGAAACTCGTGATAACATTAGTACAAGAAAGAAAACCACCACTTCCTTAGGTACTGTATCAAACTTAAATCCTACTTGTGCTGATGTTGGGTTACTGTACTTTCAATCTTCCATGGCTAATACCCCCCGATACTATCCATAGTTTCATCAAAATAAGCAACCAACACAACAAAAACAGAATCTGTTAACAGCAGACCAGTCTGTAGCAATATGTATGTTCTGTATACCTCTGTTACTTCAAAAATTCTGAACAATTACGGAAGTCCGAAGCATTTGCGTAGAAATCAGCAGCAAAAAGAATCAACTCAAAAGCTCCTACAGAACAAAAATGAAAATTATTTTCGTAAGCAGAAAGTTTCTGTCTTTTCCAGCATGACCAAACGATCATCCTCAAGACTAATCATAACGGTTTTGCTTGGCACAAACGCAAAAAGAAACACAAAAAACACAATCATAACAGAATTATTAAAGTGTGGAAAACACAAAACAGAAAGAAAAAAGGATAGATTCGTTGGGTTGCCTCCCAACAAGCGCTTTTGTTGAACGCCCTTAGCTAGGCGAAAGTGATGGAATCACGTATAGTCATCTTTGGTACTCAAACCATAGGTAGCCCTCATCATAGATTCATAAGGCAATCTTATTTTCTTTCTAGGAAAGTGCTCCATGCCCTTCTTTAAAGGAAATTGAAATATAATATTCCCTTCCTTCATATCGATGATAGCACCAATAGTCCTTAGGAAACGTCTAGCAAGAATAATGGGTCATGAAGGATTGCAATCTATGTCAAGTACAATGAAATCCACGGGTACGTAGTTCTTATTTGCAACAATAAGAACATCATCGATCCTCCCCATGGGCTTCTTGACAGTAGAGTCCGTAAGATGCAAATTAAGAGAACACTCTTCAATCTCATGAAAACCAAGAATATCACATAAAGACTTTGGAATCGCGGAAACACTAGCACCCAAGTCACACAAAGCATTGCACTCATAGTTTTTGATCTTGATTTTGATAGTAGGTTCCCACTCATCATGAAGTTTTCTAGGTATAGAGACTTCTAGTTCGAGCTTCTCTTCAAGAGATTTCATCATAGCATCTACGATATGCGCGGTAAAGGCTTTGCTTTGGCTATAAGCATGTGGAGAGTTTGCAATGGATTGCATCAAAGAAATGCATTCAAACAAGGAGCAATTATCATAATTGAATTCCTTGAAATCCAAAGTGGGAGTTTCATTACTACCCAAAATTTTGACTTCTTCTACTCCACTCTCCACACCTTTATCATCAAGATAGGTGGACTCCGAATCATCGGGGCGTTTTTCAACCAAAGTGGATTCATATCCAGCCCCTCCATAAGTAGGTTTGTCACGCGAAAACAAAGATTCAAGAGGAGACGCACCAAGAACCTTAAGATCTTCGTGACTTGCATCACTAGAACGCACCCTTTTAAACCATTCATGTCTAGCGCGAATTTGGGCGGTTCTTTCTTTGGTCTCATTCATGGAGATACGCATAGCTTTCAAAGTTTCATCCAAGTTGATCTTGGGAGGAGCACATCTAACTTTCAAAGCATCAATATCACAAGACATCCTATCAACGCTCTTAGCCAAATCGTCTATTTTGAGTAGTTTTTCCTCTATGGACGCATTGAAAATCTTGTGAGAGTTGATGAACTCTTTGATATTACTCTCTAGATCAGAGGGTAATTTGTTGTGATTTCCATAAGTGTTGCCGTAGGAATTGCCATAATTGTTAGAGGAGTTACTAGGAAAAGGCCTAGGAACATAGTTTCCTCTAAAAGCATTGTTGATGCCAAAATTGTTCCTACCAACAAAATTCACGTCCAAACTAGCGTTGCTACTCTCAATCAAATAAGATAGTGGCATGTCATTAGGATCTACGGTAGCGTTTCTACTAGCAACCAAATTCATCAACTCGTCCATCTTAGCACTAATCGAGTTAATCTCTTCTATAGCGTGCACCTTTTTGCTAGCAGGCGACCTTTCAGTGTGCCACTGAGAGTAGTTGGTCATGATATTGTCTAGGAGTTTTGTAGCATCTCCTAACGTGATTTCCATGAATGTTCCACCTGAGGCGGAGTCCAAGATATTGCGAGAAGCAAAATTCAAGCCAGTGTAAAAAAAGATTTGTATAATCATCCACAAACTCAAGCCATGAGCAGGACAATTTCTAATCATAAGCTTCATCCTCTCCCAAGATTGTGCAACGTGTTCATGATCAAGTTGCTTGAAATTCATGATATCGTTACGTAAGGAGATGATCTTAGCCGACGGAAAATACTTGGATATGTAAGCATCTTTGCACCTATCCCAAGAATCGATACTATTTTTAGGCAAAGAAGAAAACCAAGTTTTTGCGTGATCTCGCAATGAGAAAGGAAAAAGTTTCAACTTAATCACGTCATTATCCACATCTCTTTTCTTTTGCACATCGCAAAGCTCAATGAAGGTATTGAGATGGGATGCGGCATCTTCACTAGGAAGGCCAGAGAATTGCTCTTTCATAACAAGATTCAGCAAAGCTGCATTGATTTCATACGATTCCGCACTAGTGGCGGGAGCAATCGGAGTACTAATAAAATCATTATTATTAGTGCCCGAGAAGTCGCAAAGTTTTGTGTTTTCAGACATGATGTCTTCAACAAACAAACAAGCACACAAGCAAGCAAGAAACCGGCAAAGGAAAACGACAAGGGCAAGAGAAAACGGCGAAAGAGAAAGGCGAATGAAAACGGCAAATGTGAAGTGGGGGAGAGGAAAACGAGAGGCAACTGGCAACAAAAGTAAATGCAAGAGAAGAGTTTGTGAGTCCTACTTGGATAGATCTTGATTTCTCCTCCCCGGCAACGGCGCCAGAAATGCTTCTGATGTCCATTATGCTACTGCACAAAAGACCTTCCGGTGGCGCCAGAAATGGGCACGTTGACGACACCAGGAATCCTTCTGCGTTGGTATTCCCTCGAAGCAGAGAGGATGATGTAGCACAGCGGAGGTAAGTATTTCCCTCAGTTTGAGAACCAAGGTATCAATCCGGCAGAGGAGTATCTCAAGATCCTGCACAAACACAAAAACTTGCACCCAACGATATGAAGGGGTTGTCAATCCTTTATAGATTGTTTGCCAAGTGAGAACTGAAAGCAACAAAGTAACAAAGCAAAGTAAAAGCGGAGTTGTAAACGATGGACGTGAATAGACCCGGGGGCCGTAGTGTTTACTAGTGGCTTCTCTCATGAAAGCAAGTAGACGGTGGGTGAACAAATTACTGTCGAGCAATTGATAGAACTCTGCGGAGTCGTGACGATATCTATGCAATGATTATTTCTATAGGCATCACGTCTCAAACAAGTAGACCGATACTTTCTGCATCTACTACTATTACTCCACACGTCGACCGCTATCCAGCATGCATCTAGTGTATTAAGTCCATAAGAACAGAGTAACGCCTTAAGCAAGATGACATGATGTAGAGGGATAATCTCAAACCAATGATAAAAACCCCATCTTTTGACCCTTGATGGCAACTGCTTGATGTGTGCCTTGCTGCCCCTACTATCACTGGGAAAGGTCACCACATGGTAGAACCCAAAACCAAGCACTTCTCCCATTGCAAGAATCATAGATCTAGTTGGCCAAACAAAACCCAAGACTCGGAGAGACTTACAAGGATATCAAATCATGCATATAAGAAATCGCCAAAGACTCAAATATATATCATAGATAATCTGATCACAAGTCCACAATTCATCGGATCTCGACAAACACACCGCCAAAGAAGATTACATCGGATAGATCTCCATGAAGATCATGGAGAACTTTGTATTGAAGATCCAAGAGAGAGAAGAAGCCATCTAGCTACTAACTACGGACCCGTAGGTTTGAAGTGAACTACTCACGAGTCATTGGAGGGGCGATGATGATGATGAAGAAGCCCTCCAACTCCAAAGTCCCCTCCGGCAGGGCGCCGGGAATGGTCTCTAGATGAGATCTTGCGGAAAGGGAAGCTTGCGGCGGCGTACAAGTATTTTCGAGGCTCCCCTGATTTTTTGTGGAATATTTGGGAATTTATAGGCCAAAGACCTAGGCCAGGGGGTGGCCAGGGAGGCCACAAGCCTGCCCACCGCCGCCTCCCCCTGGTGGCGGAGTGGGGGCTTGTGGGCTCCCTGGAGCCCACCTGGCTTGGCCCAAAAGCCCCCTCGACTTCTTCCGTCCTGGAAAAAATCATTTTGGGGTTTTTCTTCCGTTTGGACTTCGTTCCAAAATCAGATCTGAAAAGAGTCAAAAACACGGAAAAAACAGGAACTGGCACTTGGCACTGAATTAATAAGTTATTCCCAAAAAGATATAAAAAGGTACATAAAACATACAAAGAAGGCAAGATAACAGCGTGAAACATCAAAAATTATAGATATGTTTGAGACGTATCAAGCATCCCCAAGCTTAACTCCTGCTCATCCTCGAGTAGGGAAGTGATAAGAATGAATTTTTGATGCTTTCATGCTACCTAGCATCGGTGTCCTTTGTAATTCCTCTTATGTGACGTGAATGTTCAGATCCATTAGATTCAAAACAATAGTTTGCTATTGACGTGGAAGCAATAATAATTCAAGCAAACTAGCAAGGTAATCATGAACATTCAAAATAACAAGGCCAAAAGAAAGTTATCCCTACAAAAGCATATAGTCTGGCTATGCTCTATCATCATTACACAACGAATTTAAATCATGCACAACCCCGGTATTGGCCAAGTAATTGTTTCACACCTTTACTTTCTCAAACATTTTCAACTCTCACGCAATACATGAGCGTGAGCCATGGTTATAGCACTATAGATGGTGTGGAATGTGGTGGAGGTTGCAAGACAAAAAGGAGAAGATAGTCACATTAACTAGGCATATCAATGAGCTGTGGAGATGCTCCTCAATAGATATCAATGTGAATGAGTAGGGATTGCCATACAAATGATGCACTAGAGCTACAAGTATGTGAAAGCCCTTAAAGTAAACTAGTGGGTGTGCATCCAACTTGCTTGCTCACGAAGACCTAAGGCAATTTTGAGGAAGCCTATCATTGGAATATACAAGCCAAGTTATATAATGAAAATTTCCCACTAGCTATATGGTGGTGACAAAACGAGAGACTCTCGATCATGAAGATCATGGTGCTTAATATGCACAAGTGTGGAAAAAGTGGTAGCATTGTCCCTTCTCTCTTTTTCTCTCATTTTTTTGGTGGGCTCTTTGGCCTCTTTTTTTTGTGGGCTTCTTTGGCCTCTTTTATTTCCTCACATGGGAAAATGCTCCAATAATGATGATCATCACACTTTCAACTCAAAACTTAGAGCAACTATGACTCTATATGGAATGCCTTCGGTAGTGTACCGTGACAATGATCTAGCATGGCATAGACATCAATGGAAACAGCATGCTAGCTATCTTACAATCATGCAAAGGCAAAGTAGACGTGGTGGCACATGTCATGGTGGTAGTTGCATGGCAATATATCTCGGAATGACTTTTGAAAAAGCCATAGTAGGTAGGTATGGTGGTTGTTTTGATGAAGAAGCCCTCCAACTCCAAAGTCCCCTCCGGCAGGGCGCCGGGCAGGGTCTCCAGATGAGATCTCGCGGAAACGGAAGGTTGCGGCGGCGGAAAAGTATTTTTGAGGCTCCCCTGATTTTTTGCAGAATATTTGGGAATTTATAGGCCAAAAACCTAGGTCAGGGGGCGACCAGGGAGGCCACAAGCTTGCCTACCGCCGCCCCCCTGGTGGCGGAGTGGGGGCTTGTGGGCTCCCTGGAGCCCACCTGGCTTGGCCGAAAAGCCCCCTGGACTTCTTCCGTTCGGGAAAAAATCATTTCGGGGTTTTTCTTCTGTTTGGACTCCGTTCCAAAATCAGATCTGAAAAGAGTCAAAAACACGGAAAAAATAGGAACTGGCACTTGGCACTGAATTAATAAGTTAGTCCCAAAAAGATATAAAAAGGTACATAAAACATACAAAGAAGGCAAGATAACAACGTGAAAACATCAAAAATTATAGATACATTTGAGACGTATCAAGGTTCATCGGGAATAAACCATTTACTAGTGGGGCATGACCATAAAACATACCACTCATATAAATAGAACAACCATTATTCTCATATTTAAAATGAGTAGTCGTCTTGCATCAAGCGAGATCCCGATACAATGTTCATGCTCAAAGATGGTACTAAATAACAATTATTAAGGTTTATAACTAATCTCGAAGGTAGATGTAGAGGTAGCGTGCCGACGGCGATCACATCAACCTTGGAACCATTCACGACGTGCATCGTCACCTCGTCCTTAGCCAGCCTATGCTTGTTCCGCAGTTCCTGCTTAGAGTTGCAAATGTGAGCAACAACACCGGTATCAAATACCCAGGAGCTACAACGAGCGTTGGTAAGGTACACATCAATAAAAAGTATATCACATATACCTTTGACGTTGCCGGCCTTCTTTTCCGCTAAGTACTTGGGGCAATTCCCCTTTCGGTGACCGGTTCCCTTGCAGTAATAGCACTCAGTCTCAGGCTTAGGTCCTTTCTTTGACTTCTTCCCGGCAAATGGCTTACCGGGCGCGACAACTGCTTTGCCGTCTTTCTTGAAGCTTTACTTACCTTTGCCCTTCTTCAAACCGGTGGTCTTATTGACCATCAACACTTGATGCTCTTTCTTGATTTCTACCTTCGCGGATTTCAGACAACTCGGGAATAGTCTTTTCCATCCCTTGCATGTTGTAATTCATCACAAAGCCTTTATAGCTAGGTGCAAGCGACTGGAGGCTTCTGTCAATGACCGCATCATCCGGAAGTTCAACTCCCAGCTGAGTCAAGCGGTTGTGCAACCCATACATTATGAGTATGTGCTCACTAATAGAACTATTCTCCTCCATCTTATAGCTAAACAACTTGTCAGAGACTTCATATCTCTTGACCCGGGGATGAGCTTGAAAAACAAGTTTCAGCTCCTCGAACATCTCATATGCTCTGTGTTGCTCAAAACGCCTTTGGAGCCCCGGTTCTAAACTTTAAAGCATGTCGCACTGAACGAGAGAGTAGTCATCACTCCGCGACTGCCAGGCGTTCCTAGCGTCCTGGTCTGCCGCGAGAACGGGAGGATCACCTAGAGGTGCAATAAGGACATATGCCTTCTTGACAACACTGAGGATGAGCTTTAAGTTACGAGACCAATCCGCATAGTTGCTTCCATCGTCTTTCAGCTTGGTTTTATCTAGGAACGTGTTGAAGTTGAACGTGACATTTGCGTTTGCCATTGGATCTACAATATTTGTAAAGACACTTTTAGACTAAATTCATGATAATTAAGTTCATATAATCAAATTAATAATGAACTCCTTCTTAGATCGACATCCCTCTAGTCATCCAAGTGACACATGATCCACGTCGACTAGGCCATGTCCGATCATCACATGAGACGGACTAGTCATCAATGGTGAGCATCTCTATGTTGATCGTATCAACCATACGACTCATGTTCGACCTTTCGGTCTCCCGTATTCGAGGCCATGTCTGTACATGCTAGGCTCGTCGAGTCAACCTAAGTGTTCTGCGTGTGTAAACTGGCTTACACCCGTTGTATGCAAACGTTAGAATCTATCACACCCGATCAACACGTGGTGCTTCGAAACAACGAACCTTCGCAACGGTGCACACTTAGAGGAATACATACCTCGAAATTTTAATGAGGGATCAACTTATCTTTGCTACCGTTGTTCTAAGAAATAAGATGTAAACCATGATAAACATCACATGCAATCATATAGTGACATGATGTGGCCAATATCATCTTGCTCCTTTGGTCATCATCTTCAGGGCACCATGATCATCATCGTCACCGGCATGACACCATGATCTCCATCATTGTGTCTCCGTGGAGTCTTCATGCCAACTATTACTTCTACTACTATAGCTAACCGTTAGCGATAAAGTAAAGTAATCAACATGGCATTGCATCTCATACAATAAATTAAGACAACTCCTATGGCTCCTACCGGTTGTCATACTCATCGACATGCAAGTCGTGAATCCTATTACAAGAACATGATCAATCTCATACATCACATATGTAACATCACATCCTTTTGGCCGTATCACATCACATAGCATACCCTGCAAAAACAAGTTAGACATCCTCTAATTGTTGTTGCAAGTTTTCCGTGGCTGGTTAGGGTTTCTAGCAAGAACGCTTCTTACCTACGTGACATCCACAACGTTGATATGCCAATGCTATTTACCCTTTATAAGGACCCTCTTCATCGAATCCGAACCGACTAAAGTGGGAGAGACAGACACCCGCTAGCCACCTTATGCACCAAGTGCATGTCAGTCGGGGGAACCAGTCTCACGTAAGAGTACGTGTAAAGTCGATCCGGGCCGCTTCATCCCACGATGCCGCTGAATCAAGATAAGACTAGTAACGGCAAGCAAATTGAAAAATCAGCGCCCACAACTTTTGTGTTCTACCCGTGCATAGAATCTACGCATAGAACCTTGGCTCGGATGCCACTGTTGGGGATCGTAGTAAATTCAAAACAAATCCTACGCCATGCAAAGATCTATCTATGGATAAACCAGCAACGAGACAGGTTAAAGAGCATCTTCATACCATTGAAGATCGTTAAGCGGAAGCGTTACTAGAACGCAGTTGATGGAGTCGTACTCGCAGCGATTCAGATCGCAGTGGATTCCGATCTATGCGCCGAACGTCGGCGCCTCCATGTTCAACACATGTGCGGCCCAGTGACGTCTCCAACGCCTTGATCCAGCAAGGACGGAGGAGAGGTTGAGGGAGAGCTCCAGAAGCACGACGACGTGGTGACGGTGGAGCTACGTGGTACTCTGGCAGAGCTTCGCTAAGCACTACGGAGGACGGGGAGGAGGAGAAGTATGGCTACGCCATGGAGAGATCAATTGTGTGTCTCAAAAGGGCCAAAGCCTCAAGTATATAAGGAGGAGGGAGAGGGAGGGCTGCCTTAGCCCCTCCTCCAAGGAGGAGAGATTTGGCTGAACGAGGGAGGAGTCCACCTCCCACAAGGGAGGTGGATCCCTTCCTTTTAAATCCTCTTTTGCCTTATATCTTTATCCCTAGCCACATGGGCCTTTAGGGAAGGCCTTGGCCAGCCCAATAAGGGCTGGTACACCTCCTCTAACAGCCAATGAAGTCCTTTGGGCGTCACACCCCTCCCGGGGGTCCTCCGGCACCCTCCCGGCACTCCCGGTACACTACCCGATGAGCCCGAAATTTTTCCGGACCAAAACAGGACTTCCTATATATCAATCTTTACCTCCGGGCCATTCCGGAGCTCCTCGAGATGTCCGGGATCTCATCCGGGACTCCGAACAACCTTTGGTAACCACGTACACTATTTCCCTATAACCCTAGCGTCATCGAACCTTAAGTGTGTAGACCCTACGGGTTCGAGAGACATGCAGACATGACTGAGACGTCTCTCCGGACAATAACCAACAACGGGGTATTGTTATCTGATACGTCTATTTTGCATCATGTTTTCATGTTGATATTTATCACTTCTTTGACTGTTATTTCACTTCACGGTACTATTCTTATGCCTTTTCTCTCTTATTTTGCAAGGTTTACATGAAGAGGGAGAATACCGGCAACTGGAATTCTGGCCTGAAAGTGGAGCAAAGTTGAGATACCTATTCTGTGCAACTCCAAACACCGTGAAAATCAACGGAGATTTTTTTCCCAATACATCAAAAATACTGGGCCGAAGAAGTGCCGGAGGGGCACCATGGGGTGCCCACATGCCTGCACGGCGCGGCCACCCCCCCAGGCCGCGCCATGGGGGCTTGTGGGCAGCCCACTGGCCCACTGGCCCCCTCTTTTTCTATATGGAGGGTTTCGTCGAGGAAAAAATCAGAAGGGAGCTTTTTCGTGGTTTCGCCGCCGCCACGAGGCGGAACTTGAGCAGAACCAATCTAGAGCTCCGGCAGGACGATCCTGTCGGGGAAACTTCCCTCCCGGAGAGGGAAATCATCGCCATCGTCATCACCAACACTCCTCTCATCGGAGGGGACTCGTCACCATCAACATCTTCATCAACACCATCTCATATCCAAACCCTAGTTCATCTCTTGTAACCAATCTCCGTCTCACGACTCCGATTGGTACTTGTAAGGTTGCTAGTAGTGTTGATTACTCCTTGTAGTTGATGCTAGTTGGATTACTTGGTGAAAGAGTTTATGTTCAGATCCTTGATTCTACTCTTAAACCTCTGATCATGATTATGATTATGCTTTGTGAGTAGTTACTTTTGTTCCTTCGGACATGGGATAATTCATGCTAATAATCATGTGAATTTGGTATTCGTTCGGTAATTTGATATGTTGTATGTTGTTTTTCCTCTAGTGGTGTTATGTGAACGTCGACTACATAACACTTCACCATTATTTGGGCCTATAGGAAGGCATTGGGAAGTAGTAAGTAGATGATGGGTTGCTAGAGTGACAGAAGCTTAAACCCTAGTTTATGCGTTACTTCGTAAGGGGCTGATTTTGATCCAATAGTTTAATGCTATGGTTAGACTTTGTCTTAATTCTTCTTTCGTAGTTGCGGATGCGTGCAAGAGGGGTTAATCATAAGTGGGATGCTTGTCCAAGTAAGGGCAGTATCCAAGTGCCGGTCCACCCACATATCAAACTATCAAAGTAACGAACGCGGATCATATGAACGTGATGAAACTAGCATGACAGAAATTCCCGTGTGTCCTCGGGAGCGTTTTTCCTCATATAAGACTTTGTCCAGGCTTGTCCCTTGCTACAAAGGGATTGGGCCACTTTGCTGCACCGTTGCTACTTTTGTTACTTGTTGCTTGCTACGAATCATCTCACCACACAATCACTTGTTACCGATAATTTCAGTGCATGCAGATTTTTCCTTGCTGAAAACCACTTGTCAGATCCTTCTGCTCCTCGTTCGGTTCGACACTCTTACTTATCGAAAGGACTACGATTGATCCCCTATACTTGTGGGTCATCAAGACTCTTTTCTGGCGCCGTTGCCGGGGAGTGAAGCGCCTTTGGTAAGTGGAACTTGGTAAGGAAACATTCATATAGTGTGCTGAAATTTATTGTCACTTGTCACTATGGATACTAATCCTTTGAGGGGCTTGTTCGGGGTATCTTCACCTCGAACGGAAGCACGAATGGTTGCTCCTCAACCTGCTGCACCTACTGAAAATATTTCCTTTTAATTTCCTTCGGATATGCTTGAGAAACTACTGGCTAATCCTTTTACAGGAGATCGAACATCACATCCAGACTTGCATCTAATCTATGTAGATGAAGTTTGTGGTTTATTTAAGTTTGCAGGTGTGCCCGAGGATGAGTTCAAGAAGAAGGTCTTTCCTTTATCTTTGAAGGATAAAGCGTTGACATGGTATAGGCTATGTGATGATACTGGATCATGGGACTACAATCGGTTGAAATTGGAATTTCATCAAAAGTTTTATCCTATGCATTTAGTACATCGTGATTGGAATTATATTTACAATTTTTGGCCTCGTGACGGAGAAATCATCGCTGAAGCTTGGGGGAGGCTTAAATCAATGTTATATTCATGCCCCAATCATTAGCTCTCGAGAGAAATTATCATTCAGAACTTCTATGCTCGGCTTTCTCATGATGATCGCACCATGCTTGACACTTCTTGTACCGGTTCTTTTATGAAGAGAGATATTGACTTCAAATGGAATTTATTGGAGATAATTAAACGCAACTCTGAAGATTGGGGGCTTGAAGAAGGTAAGGAGTCAGGTATGAATTTCACGTTTGATTGCGTTAAATCCTTTATTGAGACAAATACCTTTAGTGATTTTAGCGCTAAGTATGGACTTGACTCTGAGATAGTAGATTCATTGTGTGAATCTTTTGCTGCTCATATGGATCTCCCCAAAGAGAAGTGGTTTAAATATCATCCTCCTTTAGAAGTCAATGTAGTTAAATCCACTCCAGTTGAAGAGAAAGTCATTGCCTATAGTGATCCTGTTGTTCCCAGTGCTTACATTGAGAAACCACCTTTCCCTGTTAGGATAAAGGATCATTCTAAAGCTTCAACTGTGATACGTAGAGGCTATATTAGAACACCTACACCCCCTGAGCAAATTAGAGTTCAACCTAGCATTGCTATTATCAAAGATCTTCTGTCTGAAGAAGTTGAGGGACATAATATTCATTTCTGTGAAGATGCTGCTAGAATTGCTAAACCTCACGCTAGAGACAAGCATATGCCTCTTGTTGGCATGCCTGTGGTTTCTGTTAAGATAGGAGATCATTGTTATCATGGTTTATGTGACGTGAGTGCTAGTGTCAGTACAATACCTCAATCCTTATATGATGAAGTCAAAGATGAGATTGCACCTGTTGAGATAGAACCTATAGATGTCACTATTCAGCTTGCCAATAGAGATATTATCTGCCCTGTGGGAATTGTTAGGGATGTTGAAGTCTTGTGTGGTAAAACGAAGTATCCTGCTGATTTCCTCGTTCTTGCTACTACACAAGATAGCTTTTGTCCCATCATATTTTGTAGACCATTTCTCAATACTGTCAATGCTCATATTGATTGTGAGAAGCAAATTGTCACTGTTGTCTTTGAAGGTGTGTCACCTGAGTTCAATTTCTCTAAGTTTGTTAGACAACCTCATGAAAAGGAGTTGCCTAGTAGGGATGAAACTATTGCCTTAACCTCTATTGTCGTGCCTCCTACTGATACCTTAGAGCAATACTTGCTTGAGCATGAAAATGATATGCATATGGATGAAAGGGATGATATAGATAGAGTTGTCTTAGAACAATATCCTATCCTTAAGAATAACTTGCCTATTGAACTACTTGGGGATCCACCCCCACCAAAGGGTGATCCCGTGTTCGAGATTAAACAGTTGCCTGATACTCTTAAGTATGCCTATCTTGATGAAAAGGAGATATATCATGTTATTGTTAGTGCTATCCTCTCAGAGCATGAAGAAAAGAAGTTTCTA
This sequence comes from Hordeum vulgare subsp. vulgare, assembly GCF_904849725.1. Classification (NCBI taxonomy): domain Eukaryota; kingdom Viridiplantae; phylum Streptophyta; class Magnoliopsida; order Poales; family Poaceae; genus Hordeum; species Hordeum vulgare. Next base: position 527,608,632 of record NC_058519.1, read on the forward strand.
AAAGCTCTGAGGAAGCACCATGCTGCTATTAGATATACTCTTGATGATCTTAAGGGCATCAGTCCTACTCTATGTCAGCACAAGATTAAAATTGATCCTGATTTCAAACCAGTTGTTGATCATCAAAGGAGGTTGAATCCTAAGATGATAGAGGTAGTAAGAAAAGAAATACTAAAGCTCCTGGAAGCAGGTATCATTTATCCTGTTGCTCATAGCGATTGCGTGAGTCCGGTGCATTGCGTTCCTAATAAGGGAGGCATTACCGTTGTCCCTAATGATAAGGATGAATTGATCCCACAGAGGATTATTACTGGCTATAGGATGGTGATCGATTTTAGGAAATTGAATAAAGCCACTAGGAAAGATCATTACCCTTTGCCTTTTATTGACCAAATGGTAGAAAGGCTGTCCAAACACACACACTTCTGCTTTCTAGATGGTTATTCTGGTTTATCCCAAATACCAGTTGCACAATCTGATCAGGAGAAAACCACTTTCACTTGCCCTTTTGGTACCTTTGCTTATAGACGTATGCCTTTTGGCTTATGCAATGCACCTGCCACCTTTCAAAGATGTATGATGGCTATATTCTCTGACTTTTGTGAAAAGATTGTTGAGGTTTTCATGGATGACTTCTCCGTTTACGGGTCTTCCTTTGATGATTGCCTCAGCAACCTTGATCTAGACTTACAGAGATGTAAATACACCAATCTTGTCTTGAATTGGGAGAAGTGCCACTTTATGGTTAATGAAGGCTTCGTCTTAGGCCATAAAATTTCTGAAAGAGGTATTGAAGTCGATAAGGCTAAGGTTGATGCAATCGAGAAAATGCCATACCCCACAGATATCAACGGTATAAGAAGTTTCCTTGCTCATGTTGGTTTCTATAGAAGGTTCATTAAAGACTTCTCTAAGATTTCTAGGCCTCTTACCAATCTCTTGCAAAAGGATATTCCTTTTGTTTTTGACGATGATTGTGAGGAAGCCTTCGAAAAACTTAAGAGGGCTTTGATAACTGCACCTATTGTTCAACCACCTGATTGGAACTTTCCTTTTGAGATCATGTGTGGTGCTAGCGATTATGCTGTTGGTGCTGTTCTAGGGCAAAGAGTTGATAAGAAGTTGAATGTTATTCACTACGCTAGTAAAACTCTAGACAGTGCCGAGAGAAACTATGCTACTACGGAGAAGGAGTTTTTAGCAGCCATGTTTGCATGTGAAAAGTTCAGGTCTTACATAGTTGATTCCAAAGTCACTATTCACACTGATCATGCTGCTATTAAGTACCTTATGGAGAAGAAAGACGCTAAACCTAGACTTATCAGATGGTTTCTCTTGCTACAAGAATTTGATTTGCACGTTGTCGATAGAAAGGGTGCTGATAACCCAGTAGGAGATAAATTGTCTAGGTTGGAGAACGTTCTTGATGACCCACAACCTATTGATGATAGCTTTCCCGATGAGCAACTGAATGTCATCAATGCTTCACGTAGTGCACCGTGGTATGCTGATTATGCGAACTATATCGTTGCCAAATACATACCACCTACTTTCACGTACCAGCAAAAGAAGAAATTATTCTTTGACTTGAGACACTACTTTTGGGATGATCCTCACCTTTATAAGGAAGGAGTAGATGGTGTTATTAGACGTTGTGTACCTGAACATGAACAGGGACAGATCCTACAGAAGTGTCACTCCAAGGCCTACGGAGGACACCATGCGGGAGATAGAACTGCACACAAGGTATTGCAATCAGGTTTCTATTGGCCCACTCTCTTCAAGGATGCCCGTAAGTTTGTCTTGTCGTGTGACGAATGTCAAAGAATAGGTAATATTAGCAAACGCCAGGAAATGCCTATCAACTATTCACTTGTCATTGAACCATTTGATGTTTGGGTCTTTGATTATATGGGACCTTTTCCAAAATCCAATGGGTATACTCACATCTTAGTTGATGTTGATTACGTCACGAAGTGGGTAGAAGTTATCCCCACTAGTAGTGCTGATCACAACACCTCTATCAAGATGCTGAAAGAAGTTATCTTCCCTAGATTTGGAGTCCCTAGATATCTAATGACCGATGGTGGTTCACACTTCATTCATGGTGCTTTCCGTAAAACGCTTGCTAAGTACGTTGTCAACCATAGAATTGTGTCTCCCTATCACCCTCAGTCCAGTGGTCAAGTAGAGCTAAGCAACACAGAGATTAAACAAATTCTGCAAAAGACTGTCAACAGGTCTAGAAACAATTGGTCTAAGAAGCTCGATGATGCATTGTGGGCTTATAGAACTGCCTATAAGAATCCTATGGGCATGTCTCCGTACAAAATGGTGTATGGGAAAGCATGTCATTTACCTCTTGAGCTAGAGCATAAAGCTTATTGGGCAATCAAAGAGCTCAACTTTGATTTCAAACTTGCCGGTGAGAAGAGGTTATTTGACATTAGCTCGCTTGATGAGTGGAGAACTCAAGCATATGAGAATGCCAAGCTATTCAAAGAAAAGGTTAAGAGGTGGCATGATAAGAGGATACAAAAGCGTGAGTTCAATGTAGGTGATTATGTCTTGCTATATAACTCTCGTTTAAGATTCTTTGCAGGCAAACTTCTCTCTAAATGGGAAGGTCCCTATGTTGTTGAGGAAGTATATCGTTCCGGTGCTATCAAGATCAACAACACGGAAGGTAATTGTCCGAGAGTGGTAAATGGGCAGAGAATCAAGCATTATATCTCACGTACTCCCATAAATGTTGAAAGCAATATCATCAATACCATAACTCCGGAAGAATACCTAAGGGACATTTATCAGCCTGTTTCAGACCCCGAAAACGACGAGGTATGTGATTCGGTAATAAAACAGAGTCCAAAACTTTTCCAGTAGGAAATTTTCTCCGTTTTGGAATATTTGAAAAAATACAAAAATTAGAAGTGGTCTGGAAAGTGCGCGAGGAGGCGACAAGCCTGCACGGCGTGGGCCCACCCCCTGGCCACGCCGTGAGGGCTTGTGGCCACCTCGTGCGCCTCCCGGACTCCGTTTTCGTGCAGGGTACTCCTTCTGGTCTGGAAAAAATCATTATATATAGTTCCGTTTGGTCTGACCCCTGCATCACGCAAATTTTCTCTATTTCTCATTTCGAGCCTGTTTTCTGCCACAGATCTAGGTCAAGATGTCGTCCCAAGAATCTGTGGGGGAGAACAAGCTCCGTCAAAACTATGGAGAAGTTCATTGTGATCTGAAAAGGATGGAGGTCATGGAGGCCTAGGAGAGGCTACCTAAAGAAATCAAGGGCAAGGCTAAGGAGAAGGACCAGGCATGGGACGAAGTGCAATCTGTGCTCAACAAGGAAGAAGTTGAAGAAGTGGTTTCCTCCAACCTTACCTCCACCTACTGTCTCCATCTTTGATTGAACTCTTGAGGTTTTGTGAAACAACTCGTGCTCACAATACTTGTCTCACTCGTGAAGTTGTTTTGCTGGAGAAACATATCACAGATCTCCAAAGTATAAATCGAAGACTGATGGCCCTCTTGGAGTCAAGGATTGCAACAACTTCATCACCATCACCACCAAAGGAAGACAACTGAGCATTGGTATGGGCAATCCCCTTGGCTTTTTCCAAGCTTAGGGGAGTTGCCCCGGTATCGCATCACCATCACATCTTTTGCCTTTACCTTTGTTTTAGTTTTCCTTTTCAGTTTTCTTTTTCTCTAGTAGTTTAAAAGTCTTAGTGTTTTAGTTTCAAGTTTTGCTTTGTGTATCCCCCGATGTATTCTTGCTCGTGAGCCATATAATAAAGAGTGTCTTAGTTGAAGGGCTTTGCCTCTTGCCATGATCAAAAGAGTGAGAATAGAAAAAAAAGCATGAAAGATCATGTAATGATCTTATGGGAAGTGATGGCTTCACATATAAAAAGAATGAGGACTGAAACTTGTTGAGGGTAGGCAAACGTAGACCTTGGTCATTGTTGGAATTAATAGGAAGTGATAAAGAAGGAGAGGTTCACATATAAATTTATCATCTATTACACCATCTATGATTGTGAACACTCACTAAACTATTACATGCCTAGAAGTAGATGTTGGACAAGGAAGACAACATAATGAACTGTGTTTGCTTGGCTCTGAACAATGTTATATGATTAGAGATCCCTTAGCATGTGACGATTTCTTCCACCTCATATTAGCCAAAACTCCCACACCAAGTAGAGATACTACTTGTGCATCCATAAACCTTCAAACTAGTTTTGCCATGAGTGTCCACCATACCTACCTATGGATTGAATAAGATCCCTCAAGTAAGTTGTCATCGGTGCAAGCTATAAAAATTGCTCTCTAATATGTATGATCTATTAGTGTGTGGAAAATAAGCTTTATACGAACCTGTGATGAAGAAGACATAAAAGCGACAGACTGCATAATAAATTCTTTATCACAGGGGGCAATATAAAGTGACATTCCTCCGCACTAAGAGGACACGCATCCAAACCTCAAAAGTGCATGACAACCTCTGCTTCCCTCTGCGAAGGGCCTATCTTGTACCTTTACTTTTTGTCCCTGAAAGATTCATGGTGATCTTCACCAATTCCCTATTTTGCCTTTGTCTTGGCTACCGTCACATGCTAGGGAAATATCTATATTCATATGTCAACTTGGAGGTAGGCATCCATGAATTATTATTGTTGACATTACCCTTGAGGTAAGCAGTTGGGAGGCAAATATAAATCCCTATCTTTCTCTGTGTTCAGCTGAAACTTTGATCTCATGAGTACCACGTGAGTTGTAGAAATTGTAGAGAACGAAAGAATGATTGAGTATGTGGATTTGCTTTACAAGCTCTTATTTGACTATTTCTGATGTTGTGATAAATTGCAATTGCTTCAATGACTAAAGGCTATCGGTTGTTGCTTCTCGGTAAGGTTCTTGATCCATGCTTTACTTTGTGAAGGAATTATCACTTCAGCATGAGAGATTATATGTTGGTATTGCTGTTCTGATCTTGATCATGATGCATGCATGTTTGTATCTTGTTTTTTTGACACCTCTCTCCCTAAACATATGGACATATTTATTGAGCTCGACTTTCGCTTGAGGACAAGCGAGGTCTAAGCTTGGGGGAGTTAATACGTCCATTTTGCATCATGTTTTCATGTTGATATTTATCGCTTCTTTGGCTGTTATTTCACTTCACAGTACTATTCTTATGCCTTTTCTCTCTTATTTTGCAAGGTTTACATGAAGAGGGAGAATATCGGCAACTGGAATTCTGGCCTGAAAGTGGAGCCAAGTTGAGATGCCTATTCTGCGCAACTCCAAACACCGTGAAAATCAACGGAGATTTTTTTCGCGATATATAAAAAATATTGGGCTGAAGAAGTGTCGGAGGGGCACCAAGGGGTGCCCACAAGCCTGCACGGCGTGGCCACCCCCCCCCCCCCAGGCCACGCCACGGGGGCTTGTGGGCAGCCCACTGGCCCACTGGCCCCCCTCTTTTGCTATATGAAGGGTTTCATCCAGGAAAAAAATCAGAAGGGAGCTTTTTCGTGGTTTCGCCGCCGCCACGAGGCGGAACTTGAGCAGAACCAATCTAGAGCTCCGGCAGGACGATCCTGCCGGGGACACTTCCCTCCCGGAGGGGGAAATCTTCGCCATCGTCATCACCAAAACTCCTCTCATCGGAGGGGACTCGTCACCATCAACATCTTCATCAGCACCATCTCATCTCCAAACCCTAGTTCATCTCTTGTAACCAATCTCCGTCTCGTGACTCCGATTGGTACTTGTAAGGTTGCTAGTAGTGTTGATTACTCCTTGTAGTTGATGCTAGTTGGATTACTTGGTGAAAGAGTTTATGTTCAGATCCTTGATGCTACTCATTACACCTCTGATCATGATTATGACTATGCTTTGTGAGTAGTTACTTTTGTTCCTGAGGACATGGGATAAGTCATGCTAATAATAGTCATGTGAATTTGGTATTCGTTCGGTAATTTGATATGTTGTATGTTGTTTTTCCTCTAGTGGTGTTATGTGAACGTCGACTACATAACACTTCACCATTATTTGGGCCTAGAGGAAGGCATTGGGAAGTAGTAAGTAGATGATGGGTTGCTAGAGTGACAGAAGCTTAAACCCTAGTTTATGTGTTACTTCGTAAGGGGCTGATTTGGATCCAATATTTTAATGTTATGGTTAGACTTTGTCTTACTAGCTCGTTACTTTGATAGTTTGCGAGAGGGGTTAATCATAAGTGGGATGCTTGTCCAAGTAAGGGCAGTACCCAAGCACCGGTCCACCCACATATCAAACTATCAAAGTAACGAGCGTGAATCATATGAACGTGATGAAACTAGCATGACAGAAATTCCCGTGTGTCCTTGGGAGCGTTTTTCCTCCTATAAGACTTTGTCCAGGCTTGTCCCTTGCTACAAAAGGGATTGGGCCACTTTGCTGCACCGTTGCTACTTGTGTTACTTGTTTCTTGCTACGAATCATCTCACCACACAATCACTTGTTACCGATAATTTCAGTGCATGCAGATTTTTCCTTGCTGAAAACCACTTGTCAGATCCTTCTGCTCCTCGTTGGGTTCGACACTCTTACTTATCGAAAGGACTACGATTTATCCATATACGTGTGGGTCATCATTATCCATGTTGGTTCCCACATGTTCCATGACGATCTCATCGGATGAACCACGATGTCAAGGATTCAATCAATCACGTATGCAATTCCCTTTGTCTATCGGTATGATACTTGCCCGAGATTCAATCGTTGGTATGTCTATACCTTGTCCAATCTCATTACCGGCAAGTCTCTTTACTCGTTCTGTAACAAACCATCCCGTGGCTAACTCCTTAGTCACACTGAGCTCAATATGATGATGGATTACCGAGTGGGCCCTGAGATACCTCTCCATCACACGGAGTGACAAATCCTAGTCTCGATTTGTACAACCCAACTGACACTTTCGGAGATACCCGTAGTGCACCTTTATAATCAACCAGTTACATTGTGACGTTTGATACACCCAAAGCACTCCTACGGTATCTGGGAGTTGCACAATCTCATGGTCTAAGGAAATGATACTTAACATTAGAAAAGCTTTAGCAGACGAACAACACGATCTAGTGCTATGCTTAGGATTGGTTCTTGTCCATCACATCATTCCCCAATGATGTGATCCCGTTCTCAATGACATC